>NW_028258308.1:2121212-2424242 GCF_053883595.1 Heterocephalus glaber | reverse complement strand
ACTTGCAAAAAAGAGGCATTTCAAAAAAAGATGAGGATAAACTATAGAAAAAAATGAATCCAAGAAAGAAATTGTTTTAGAACTTAATAACATTGGGCCTATAAATTTCATAGTATGCATGTATACCAAGTCCCCATGATGAATATAATTATCATATACTGCAAACATGTACTAAGAAAACATTTTTTAAAATTTAAAAATAATTTTCATAATAGGAAAATGTTAAAGATTTTATTCAATATTGATTAACTTTTGATCTCCCAAAGTGACTAATGGGTATGACTATAACTTCCCTCATGGCTTTCAATTATCTTACCAAACAAAAACAAAAAGAAAATCAAGGAGAAATTAACACATGTAATTTCAGAACAGACAATTCGCATAACATCTCTGCCCTCACACGTTGTTAGACCATATGAATTTGTCAATTTTTGACTCTTTTGATTTATAAAATAATGTCAAATTCACATGAACAAGCCAACTAAAAAGCATGTTCAAATAATTCAAAGAAGATTTTTACATTTCCAAAGAGACTATGTTAGGAGTGAAAAGCTATCTCTTCCCCAGAGAGAGAGAGAGCCATTACTACCATGCCACTCTAAGGAGAATTTCTTCTGAGAGGAAGCTATCCTTTGGGAAACAAGACACTTGGAAAAATCACTTCCATTTCAGTTTATCACCTTTTAATCCATGATCCCAACATAGGTATTTTCCTTCTATTTCTAAGTGCTTTTGTATTTATTTACTGGTACCGGGGATCGAACTCAGGACCTTAAGCTTGCGAGGAGTCACAGTGCCCCTGAGCTAAATCCCAGGGCCATAAGTGCCTTTCTACTGAAAGAGTCTTTAATCTACTTGACCCATGAAAGTGAGTTTGAGAATTTGAAAAAGCTATGAATTCTTTAAGTTTCCCCACAACAAAAGTCACTCTGAAATACTTCAGGGTCAATAGATAGGCCTTCTCAAAACTATCAATCTGAGAGACCGAAAGATGATAAAAATCCATATTTTCTATTTTTAGAGTAAATCACCACAATATAATAACTTTACTCTTAACTTATAAACATAAGTGGTTTATGTAAGGACTACAACTGGTAATAAGCAACATGGGTGATTTCACATACATGATGAAAATTTTCTGTATTTTTATTTAATATTTAAATAAAATGTGTTAGAAAATACTCATGAAATGATTCAGCTAGAGACAAATTTTAAATTTTATTTACCTACTTTTTGTTGGTTTTTTTTTGAGACAGGGTCTCACTATGTAGCCCAGGCTGGCCTTGAACTCATCAATCCTCCTGCCTCAGCCCCCCCAAAGCTGGGATTACAGGTATTCACTAGCATGCCCAGCCTGTGTATCTACTCCTTAAATTAATATCTTTATTTAAACAAAGAAAACATATAAGAAGCTCTTAATTTCCTTTAGGTTGACACTGAAAATTCATGGTAGAATAAACTAAATCATGTTATTATAGATATAAACTAATCAAGGTGTAAAATAATATCACAATAATCAATGACTAAGAAATTGACTCAAATATTCTGAAAACAAATATATGTCAACCATAGCAGCACAGGAATAAGGTAAATATTCATTTAAATAAAATCTACGACCTGGCTTTTGAAGCAGATTAAGTTTGTCACAACTATAAATTAAGGGTAATTTATTATTGTGAAAACAAAGCTGCATTTATAGAAGCCACTAATAAGTTTTTCTAACATTCAGAGCATCAATCTTAAGAATTAAAAAATCACCAGTGACAAAACCCCACACATCTATTTAAATGAATTGGTGTCTATGCTCATGAACTTTCTAACAAAAACAATCAATTGAGCAAAGCAGTAGAATCAATGCACTTTAAGTATTAAAATGTGTTGGTCATAGTAGCGAAGTTTCCCATGACTTTTTATATACTACTGTCTTCACCTGTAATAATTTGAATGTTAATAATCTATGAGCTCATATCTTTGTTACAAAAATATTTTGTTTAAAATTTCTTAGCTGTGGTTATCAAAAGTGGCTTTATATCAAAATAGACATTAAAAAAATGACCTCAAAGTACACTGCACTCTAGCCTCTTTCCCAGTCTTCACCTATTCTACCCCTGCTTCTTAACCCTTTGTTCTCATCATAGCTACAAAATTCACTGGATTTTGCCACACAAATACTTTATTTAAACTCCTCTTCCCTCTTTTCTCTCATTCTCTCTGAATTCTCTATCTCCTTGTCTGTTAAATCCTGTCATTTTCTCAGGAAACTTTGGAAATCAGTGTCAGATTTACAAACCAGCAATATGTCTGTTATGTCTATCCTGCTTCCTCACCTCTAGTTAACCATAAAGTATAATTAAGTATAAATGGAAAGATGACCAGAAGGATTTTAAGGTTTACAAATAATATGCTATTTTCTCCCCTTCCAGCTCATTGTGGTGAAGAGCAGAAAATCCTTTGTATTCAAAGAAAATAATGTATCAGCATCCTACTGGAAGAAATGGCTAGTGTTTTCATTTCCATTTGGACATCTGCTTAGCTGGAGGCTTATTAATAGATTCTAAGTAATCACTGCTAGAAAGAATTGTGAAGGCTGAGGATAGCAGCTTAGGTCAAGGGACAGAGTGGCAGGTTGTTCTTCCTTGGATTGCCAATTTGGAAGACATTTGGGAGAACAACCTAACTGAATGTCCAATAATTTAGCATTAAAATATTATTCAGCCATATTGCAGCATGAAAGATATAAAATTATGTATGTGAATTATGTATGTATGAGGATAACCCAAGCCTGGATTCAGAATACAAATGAACAAACTGCACAAGATCATGCCAATGGTGAGGCAAACTCTCATAAACAAAGTTTCATCAGCATTTTAAAATAGCATCCAATTGTTTATTTATAAATAAGTTAGCAACAAACTACATCCCTAGAGAAATGTGTTGCATTCTTTAAATTTTTCATTTGAGGCATCTTTGATGATTTGTGATCCTTCTTGAAAGAAATGAAGAAACTTTTATTGAACTCATATCAGGTTGCAGGTACTTTGAGTAAATGTCTTAATTTTCAGTCCAGAAAGCAAATGGCAAACTTTTAAAGCCAGAAACACAGAATATATTGCCCCTGAGCTTTTCTTAATTTTACACCTATAGATGCCTCTAAACTTCATGAAAATATCTCTACCTAGTAGACCTAGTCATTTGTTCTAAATGTAATTCTTTCTAAATTTATGTCAAGTTGATTTTCACCCCAAGATTTTTCTTCATAGTACTCTTTCACTAGTGGCATGGGTAAAATGAACAACAAAGAAAACAATTGCTCCCTATATTAGTTTTCTGCAGTTGCTATGTGAAATTATCATGAATTAGTGTGTCAAAACAACTGAAATTTTCCATCTTACAGTTCTGTAACTCACTGGGCTAAACTCAAGGTGTCAGCATGGCTGTGTTTCTTTCTGGATGCTCTAGAGGAGGTTTGATTTACTATTAAGTCTGGTTGTTGGCAGAAATCAGTTCAGGTTAAGTGTGACTTGTTTTTGCTGAAAACCAGTTGAAAGCCTTCCCTAGATTCTTGATGCTTGCATGTACTTTGAGGTCCTTCCTCCATATTCAGTCAGCAAGGGTGCTGTTGCTCTCAAAGTTGGAATCTTACTTGGCTCTTCTTTTGTCTATTGAAAAAAGCTTGCTTCTTTTAAGGGCTCATTTGATTACATTTAGCAGTCACACATAATCCAGGATAATATTTTCGTCTGCAGTCTCTTTGTATGTGTAAAAACAAATTCGTAAATTCTGAGGACTTACAGTATGGACATATTTGGGAGGCCATTAAGCTGCCTACCAAATTCCCCTTGAATGTGTTCTACAGAAGAGGAAAACAAATAAAGATATTTAATATGATTCATAATAGTTGTTAACACTATAATCAAAATACTTTAGAGGACAAATATTGAAAGAAAGAGCTAAATTTGTTCAATTCATAGTGTAACCACAAGATAGAGCACAAGACACATAGAGGTGTATAGAAAAGTACATTTATATTAGCTCACTTCTCCAATATTATTTCTGATATGACTCTTTCTACTCGCTTTTCTTTTTCTTTGTGCCACTTTCTTCTTAATGCCCTAAATATTTTCCATTTACAATAATCTGAAGCTATTGTGGCCAAGAAAACATTTTAAGAGTTCTACTGCAGTAGAAATTTTCCTGAGATAGTAGGAAAATGACCTATTTATGGAGACCAGCCTCTGATAATTCACAGAAGTGTGTTTTTATAACTGGGAGGCTGCCAGAGTAATGTGGGCTATAGGTGCCACATGTGGATTGTGATGAGAGAACATGTAGATTTTATAACATGACAAATAATTTCTTGGTTAAGAAATTGTAATTGTCTTAATTACTTTTCTCTCTTTGTTGAGATAAAACACTTGACACCTAAAATTAAAGGGGAAAAGGTTTATTTGACTTATAGTTTGTAAAGGTTTCAGTCCATAATTGTCTGGCTCCAAGTGAGGGTGGCATGACAGACAGGCATTGCAGGGGAGAAATAGTTCATGGCTGGCAGAAAGTAACAAAGCAAGCAAGCAGGAGGTCTCAGAAGCTTCTTTCTACCCATTTTATAATCTATCTAAACTACTGGGATTAGAGTGGTGCCAAACCAATCATTGGGCTGATTTAGTAATCACACATCCTTAGTCTCAGCATCACACTCTAGAATCAGCCACCTCTAAAAAAGCCCCAGCTATGAACTCATGAGGCTGTTTTAGAGACACCTAACACAAACCATGACATTTCACCCCTGGCCCCCCAAACACTCATGTATGTTCCTTTATCCAAAAGGCATTTAGTCCATGTCAAAGAGTTGCTAAAGTACTAACAGTTTCAGCATTGCAGAAGAGTCTGTGTCCTAAGTCTCCTCTGAGATTTAAGTCAGACTCTTAGCTGTGAGTCTTTGTACAGATGAAAAGAAAGTTAAACACTTCCAACATATAATGGCACAATATAAACATTACCAATCCAATTTTAGTACATGTGCTGCCAAAATGAGCACATTACCTATCCAAAAGGTAAAAATAGGGGCGTGCAAAGGAATAACACTAAACCAAGTCCACAATCCAGCAGGACAGATCTTAAATTCCACAATTCCACTTCCAACATCCCAGGCAATCTGTGGCAAGTTGTGAATTCCAAAGGGCTTGGGTGGCTCTGCCCCTCCATCACTGCAGGTAGTTGTAACTCCCATGGCTTCTCTCTGGGTCCTTTCTGCTCCCTTCTTGCAGATTTCCTCAGATGATCCATGTTCCTAGCTTCTTCAAACTTCTGGGGTCTCCACTGCATCTTTGCCTTCACACTCACAGCTTCACACATTGTCCTCTCAGGGGCACACTCCCTGGCCTCCCAGGCCTTCTTCTGAAATCTGGGTGGAAGCTTTTCTGACCCTACAACTCTTATGTTCTGCATGCACCTAAAACCAGCACCGCATGGATGATACCAAAGTCTGCTGCCAGATGGAGGAGTAGCCAGTCTTCCTTCTCTCTTGGCAGTAAGCACTGAATGCCTATGAACCAAATCTTGAACAAAAACTTCCCTAGGCTCGTGCCATTCTGGAACAAGGGGCACTGGTGCTCAAAGCAAAGTCTTTCACTTTTGAAATTTGAGGCTGCAAAGGCTGGAGTCCTGCTGGTTCTTGTGTCATCCTCAGGCCATTTTTTATGTTGTCTTCTTCTGAAGTACTTGAATTTTTCTTGCTGGTCTTTTTGGTGACCAGGTGACCAGTTTCTCCTCTGTTCCATGTTTGCAGGCTGCAATTTTACTGGAGCTTCCTTTATGGCCAAACTCACAGTGTTTTGAATCATTCTGCTCAGCTCTTTGCTCTTGATTCTCAGCATAAATCTGGCTAAAACCCCCCAATAGTAGCCATGCCACTGACTCAACATTAGACTGCCTTGAAATTTCTTCTGCAAGACTAATTAATCTTCCACCCTTAATATCAGTCTCAGGCAAAGTCTCTGGACAGGAGCAAAATGCAGACAAACTTTCTGCCAAACTGTAGCCCACATTGTTGTACCCAGTGAGAAAGAACCAACCAGAGACCGATATTAAATCCATACAGGAGTTTATTACCAGCCAGACCCAGACCAGAGCCTTGACTGGGGGGAGATTAACATATTTTATGCACCTTTGATGCCAGCAATTTCTAGGCCCCCCTATGGGATAGAACTAGCAAAGCAAGCAAAAGGTACAGAAGCAGAAAGTCCTGTCATTGGAACATTTGTAAAACAATAGTTGATTAACTGTTGTTTCTAAGAGACTGTCTAAGGGGAGGAGGTTTCTAAGCTTCCTCCTTTTGAGTTCATCTAAAGGGCAGGCAGGTGGGTTATTCAGCACCAATATGGAGTCTGTCTTGCTAACTAGGGTTCTTCATTCCCCACTGGTTCTTGTAACTTTATCAAATCTTTCATATCTTTATTTATTCTTTGGATTCTTCCTCTAAAACATCTTCTAAAATCTCATAATTTTGTCTCAACACCATCAGTTTAACTGCATCAACCCTCTGTCTAACATATTTAGTTAGAGCATTTATAATACAAGGTCCCACGAGCAAAAGCAGAAGTAAGATAACTAAGGGGCCTGCTACAGCAGAAAGTAGGGTAGTTAACCATGGGACCAGTAAAATAGATTTTGAAACCAATTTTGATCTCTTTGTTGAGCATATTTAGTCTTTAAATTTTCCCTGACCATAGCTAAGGTATCTCTAATGACACCAGACTGATTAGCATAGAAGCAACAGGTTTCTCCTAGGGCTACACATAATCCTCCCTGTTTCATGAACAGGAGATCAAGTCCCCTTCAGTTTTGTAGGACCATCTCAGCTAGGGAATCAATCTGGTTCTCTAATCTGGAGATTGAGTCTTCCAGGTGACCCAAATCTCTGGCTGCTTGGTGGCTTAGGCCTTTAAAATTTGTGTCCTGAAGGATCAGGGAGGAAGTTCCAATAGCCACTGACCCGGCTATTCCTAATCCTACCAGAATGGGCACTAAAAGGGGGGCAGCCTGTTTACTCTTATAGTGTTCAGTGGTTAATCCCAGATGTTCATGACCCCCTTTTCCATTATAATACAAGACTTGTGGAACAACATACATGGTGACACAAAATAAAGTGGCAGATTGGGTACCCAAGACTGATATGGGTATACATTTACTCAAGCCCTTGGTACAAGCAAACCAGGCATCTTCTGGAGCCTTATAGTAATGGGGCCCTGAGGCAAGGTGAATATTATAACTATCATTATATAGATCTTTATAAGGTGATGTATCCAAACTGTAATTTGTTCTTGTTAGGCAGGTTCCTTTTCCTTGGATGCCCCCCAAGGTGAGTCAAGGGTGGCTCCAATCACAACCTGTTGAGGGGGACAAATCTAGTGTGGCCCACAAGCCCCAACCCCAAATAATGTGGGGGCTTGGGGTCAAGGCAGAGCCAACAATCTTTAGCCTCCTCAGGCCTGGATTTGTTGAGGAGTAAATGGATGCTTGTCAACATTTCCAGCTTGGGAGTGGGGGTTTTATCTTGTGGTATAGTTGGAAGAGTGAGGGGCTCTGGTTTTTGAGTAGGTGAGGGCACAGGCTTAGGCCTTGCTAAGGGGATAGGTAGAGCAAAGTCCTTGCTGGGCTTCATAGGTTGCTCAACCCTCTGGCGACCTCCTGGATGGTAAATTCTGACCCAGGATCCCACCAAGATACATATAATCTAATTCCCCATGTCCTTCCAGTTACCCACCCAGGATCTTCCAATCTTTGGGGTGTAATGGTAATCGGATAACATATGCCAGTATCACAGGTTTTATCATGATCTATGGTGGTGGGAGACATTTTTAACCAGGGATCTGTAATTTGAACGGACCAAGGAGCTATAGTCTCACATCCCCATTGGGCACAATGATAGTCACTGCCATTACCATCACAATATGGATCTTCATTTTCTGGACATACATAATATTGGACAGGATGGAGTCTCCATTTAGTGAGAGTACAGCCTCCAGATTTTGCACAGCCCTTGTTCCCATAATACAAGTCCTCCTCAACCATATGACATAAGGTAGTGGTAAAGGTGACCTTGGATTGGTCAGGTCCTCTTTCTATTTTTGCCAGGATTTTTCCACTAGAAGTTACTCTTAATTCCCAAGTTTCTGAACAGGGAGGGAACAAGTTATTTGTTCCCTCAAGCTGACATGATTGATAGAGAATATATACCAGGAGCACTAGTCCTCTTTTCCCAATTTTAACTTTAAGTCTCCTGGGGTGCTTAGGATCTTCCATTGTGCTGGTTCTGGGCTCTCTGCTGGTGCTGACTTGACCTGGGTGTGATGAATCCAAGCTGTGACCCTGGCTACTTTGACCACAGAGGGGGTTACCAAAATAACAGGGTATGGCCCCTTCCAATGTGGCTCAAGGCTCTTAGCCTGATGTTGACGTATCAGGACCAGGTCTCCTGGATTGAAACTGTGGGGCTGGAACATCATAAAGGATTTTTCTCGAGCCTGTTGTATTGTAGCCTGGATTGCACTCTGAAGAATCTGTAAGGCTTGAAGAGACTGAAGTAAAGAGACACAAGAACTCTCTGTTATCTGTTTAAGGTTTAACTTAGGGAGGAGTGATGGCGGCCTCCCATACAAGATTTTAAAAGGAGTAAACTTGTCAACATATGGGGTACATCTAAATCTTAACAAGGCTAGAGGAAGCAGAGTGGGCCACCTACTGCCAGTTTCTAGAACATATTTAGTCAGGGTTTCTTTCAGGATCCTATTCATCCTTTCCACTTGCCCTGAACTTTGTGGGCGATAGGCACAGTATAACTTCCAATCGATATGTAGTGCCCTTGCCAATAATTTGGATATCTGTGCCGTGAAGGTAGGCTCATTGTCGGACCCCAGGTAACAAGGGATGCCAAATCAGGGAACTATCTTCTGGAGCAAAACCTTAGTCACTATGTTGGCTGATTTTCTATGAGTGGGGAAAGCTTCTATGCAACCTGAGTAGGTGTCAACCAATACCAGTAAATATTTGAACCTATTGCTGGATTTTATTTCAGTGAAATCAAGTTCCCTATGTTCCCCAGGCTCTCTTCCCCATAGTCAATTACCTTTGTTCCTTGGTCTCACCTTGGAGTTTACCTGTGTACACACTTGACACCTGGAACTGATATCCTGGACCATAGAGGTCAGTCCTGGGATTGAAAACTTAGAGCTCATTAGTCTTTTTAACTTTGATTTTTTCAGGGGAGTCAAGTGATGTGACTGGTGAACAAGTTGTCACCCCAGGGCTTGGGGAGACAAATTCATTCCTTTGTCCCTTTCCACCAGCCTGAGTCCAGTTTTGTACCCCCTCACTTTTGATTTTCCTCTTCCTCTTCCAGGGTATATGTGGGCCTTTCTGGCAGGTAGCCAAAGGGTCAGACAGGCAGAATGTCTACTGGCCTCACTGATTCTTTGGTCACTTGTTAGGCTGCATCATCAGCCTCCAAGGGACTCTAAGCTGTCTCCTTTTTGGTGGCTTTTATAATGAATAATGGCCAATGTCCTGGGGTTCCCAAATTGCCTCCAGTAAGGCCAAAATTTCTTTTTTATTTTTAATAGTTTTTCCTTCTGATGTCAATAGCCCTCTCTGCCTGTAGATGTCGCCATGCACATGGGCAATGGGGAATGCATACCTGCTGTCAGTGTAGATGTTTATAGCCTTGTCTTGCCCTAGCCTCGGGGCTTGAGTTAAGGCTATTAGTTTAGCCCTCTATGTTGATGCCCTCTGGTTTAATGCCTGTGCCCAGTGCACCTGTCCTCCTGGACTGACTTCCATCTTCCACAAAGCTGTTTTCATCAGTGAAGAAGGTCGCATCCAGGTGTTGCATGGGAATGTCAGTTAGGTCTGGGCAGTTGGTGATAGAAGTTGTCAGAGTGTCCAGACAGTCATTGAAGGGAATGCACTGGTCAGAGTCTGGGAGTAAGGTAGCTGGATTAAGGGCCTTCTCTTGCATGAATTTGATGCATGGAGCATCCAGCAACAGGGCCTCGTACTGAGTCAGGCAAGTATTGGAGAGCCATCATTCTGGGGCTCCTCTCAGCAATGCTTCCAACACATGGGGTGCGGTGATGACCAGGTCCTGTCCCAGGCTGAGTTTATCTGTCTCTTTGACCAGGAAGGCAGTGGCTGCAACTGCCCCCAAACAGGTAGGCCATCCACTTGCCACAGGATCAAGTCTTTTAGACAAATAGGCCACAGGTCTGTTCCAAGGCCCTAATGTCTGAGCTCCTTTGGCTATGCCCCCTTGTTTGGCCACAAATAACCAAAAGGGCTTGGTGACATCAGGTAGAGCCAGGGCTGGTGCTGACACTAAGGCTTCCTTTAAAGCCAAAAAGGTGGCTTTTTCCTTTTCTGTCCACACTAGAGGAGTGGTCCCCCCCCCCGCCCCCCATACTGGCTGAGTAAAGCTGTTTGGCAATCTCGGCAAACCCAGAATCCACAGCCTACAATATCCCACTGTCCTTAAAAATTCTCAAATTTGTCTCTTAGCGGTGGGTGGGAGGATTTGTAGGACAGCTTGTATCCTCTGAGGAGAAAGCAGTCTATTTCCTTTAGTGAGCTAGTAGCCTAAGTATGTGGCCTTAGCTACACATAATGGGGCCTTCTTGGCTGAGACTTGGTAACCCACTTGTTCCAACAACTTTAAAAGATCTCAGGTAGCTTTTTGACACATGTCCATGTCCTTTGCTGCAATCAACAGGTCATCTACAAACTGTAGTAGAGTTACCTCTGAGTGGGTAGCTTGAAATGGGGACAAGTCTGTTCAGGGCTTCATCAAAGAGAGTTGGGGAGTTCTTAAAACCCTGTGGTAATCTAGTCCAAGTCAGTTGACCAGAGTAGCTTCCATCTGGGTCCACCCATTCAAAGGCAAATAAGGGCTGGCTTACATTGGCCAGTGGGATACTGAAGAAGGCATCCTTGAGATCTAGAAGGGTGTAGACCTGTCTCTCCAGGGGAATTAAGCTCAGCAATGTGTAAGGGTTTGGAACCATGGGGTGAATGGTTTCCACTCTCTTACTGACTTTTCTCAAGTTCTGGACTGGTCAGAAGTCATCTGTGCCTGGTTCCTGGACTGGAAGGAGAGGGGTGTTCCAGGGGGACTTACATGGCATGAGGATTCCAGCAGCCAGAACCCACTCAATGTGAATCTGGATTTTTTCTTTGGTCTTTTGTCTGATTGGATATGGTTTTACTGCAATTGGAGTTGTGGTGGCATGTAGAGTGACCACTACTGGGAGTCAATGGGCAGCCAGTCCTGGGGAGTTAGTCTCTGTCCATACTCTAGGACACAAAGTGGTCAATTTCTGAAGAAATTGAGAGTCTGGGGTTTTTGAGTTCATAGGTGTAATATCAGGGAGCAACAAATACTTTTCTGATAGGGGGCAAGTAACAAGAATTTTGGCAGGTTTGTAACCAATTGAAAGACTAGCATGTTGGCCCTCAAAGGATACTGTAGTTCCTAATTTTTGAGTAAGTCCCTTCCAAGCAATGGGTATGGGCAATCTGGGATTATAAGGAACGAGTGTGTCACCCTGTGGTGCCCAAGGTCCACTGTCCTTTCTGTAGTCCAAGGGAAGCCTGTAGTAGCAGTCCTAGTGGCTCCCTGAACAAAAGTTTTTCTTTTGGTTATTGTCTCTAGTGGTTGGGTCAAAACCGAATGTACTGTTCCCGTATCGACCAGGAAATTTATAATTTTGCCCCCTTCTTTGGCTTTTACCCTGGACTCCCAGGGGCTTAACAGATAAGAGCCCTGAACCCCCTAGTACTCTTCTTCCTGTATCACCAAAACCTCCTGTTTGTCCTTCTTGGAGGGGGCTCCTTTCTCCCCATAGGGACACTCATTTTTCCAATGTCCAATCCTCTTGCATCTAGCACATTGGTTCTTCCCCAAGCGGGGATGGTGTTAGTCCCCGAGGGGCTTCCCCCTCTTTCTGTTTGGAGGAACTGCCTCTTGTGCCTGGAGTGCAGCAATAGTGATTTTCCCTAGTTTCTTGGTTAGGACTTCCTCAGGGGTGTCACGGTTATCATAATCTTTCTGAGCTATGCTCAGGAGTTCAGTCCTATTTTTTCCCTCAAATCCCTCCAATTTCTGTAATTTTTTTCTAATATCTGGGGCTGACTGGGAAACAAAGGCCAGATATAAAGCTGCTGCATTTTTGGGAGCCTCTGGGTCAATAGGAGTGAAAACTCTGTAGGCTTCCAAGAGTCTCTCCAAAAATGCAGCCGGAGACTCCGTTTTTCCCTGGTGAACCTCACTTACCTTACTCAAATTAGTGGGCTTTCTGGCCGCTGCCTGGAGTCCCTCTAATAAGTTCTGGTGGTAGGTCCCCAGCCTCCTCCTACCGTCATCATCACTGGGGTTCCATTCGGGGCATCGTGATGGAACCACTGTTTCAGCCCTGGCTGAATACCCCGGAGTTCCAGGAATGACACTGGGGTCTGGCCCCAGGGCTTCTTTGACTGCCTGTTGATAAATGTGGTCCCACTCTTCTGAGGTGAACAGGATCTGTAAAAGCTTCTGGCAATCATTCCAAGTTGGCTGATGGGTATGAAAAACAGACTCAAGAAGAGAGATTAATGCCTGAGGTTTTTCAGAGAAGGGGGGATTTTGATGCTTCCAATTGTAAAGATCACTAGTTGTAAAAGGGACATAAATCAATCTTCCCCCGGTCTCTGTTTGTTTTAAAGGAAAAAGGGAGGAGGAAGATGGGGCTGATGGACCTTAGTCCTGTCCCTATGGAGTATGGGGAGGTGAGCGGATCTGGTCCGAGGAGGAGTCCAGGACCAGAAGACCTGCAGCAAGAGATTCAGGGCCCCTCCCCCAGGCACTGACTCCACCTGCATGATAAGGGGCAGGTCGGCACAAATCATCCTCAGGGTCAGATTGGAGAACACCTTTACTGGTTGACACAACCATCAGAGAGGGGCTCTTTTCTGGTAGGTTTCAATTTCCCCTTCTCCTCCAATTTAGGGTTGCCAAAGGTCGATCAGGGCCTGTACATTGTATAAAATATTTAGGGGGATCTTCCAACATATTGATCCAAATGTCGATATATGGGAATTGAGCCAGATGCCATGGGGCCCTGACTCCCATGACTACATTCCAAACTTTGAGAGCAATAGGCATGGAATAAGTTCCCACCGGGGGCCAACCAACTCCAAAACTTGGCCATTCTGATTGACACAGAGCTTGCAATTTGCCTTTAGAAAATTTTATGCCATATTCATCTTCTCTGTCTGTGGAATAAATTTTTTTGAAGGTATTCAAGACACAATCAAGTGGAATTCCTTCCATGGACTGTGAGGAACCCATAATTTTAGACTGTGAAAATGCAAAAGGCACACAAAGCCAGCAGGCAGAGAGACAACAATAAACAGACAAAAAACAAATTTTGCCCACATAAACCTCTGGGGAGGAATGGATTTGGACCCCACCCAGGGAGTCACTCTTCTGAGGACTCCAACCCAGTTGAGTTTGCTTGCCTTCATGTAGCGACTCTAGGTGGGGGAACCTGTGCCACATCTGGCTTCCTCCTACCTACCCACAGTACACTAAGAATCATTTGATTCTAACCTCTAGAGGCTTTCCCGATAAACTCCTGTCGGTCAGAGCCCCAAAAAACCTTCAGGGTGGCCTCTCCTTCTGCAGACCGGTGTCCAGAGGGGCCAAACACTGCCAATGTTCAATCCTGGTCTCTCCTAAAAAGAAACAAAGGCTCCAAGATAATAAGCTCCAGAGCAGCTGGCTATTTCACTGGGGCCTCCAAGAACATTGTACCCAGTGAGAAAGAACCAACCAGAGACCGATATTAAATCCACACAGGAGTTTATTGTCTGCTGGGACCCAAGCCAAGCATCAGACTTGAGCCTTGACTGGGGGGAAATTAACATATTTTATACACCTTTGAGGCCATCAGTTTCTAGGCCCCTCTATGGGATAGAACTAGCAAAGCAAGCAAAAGGTACAGAAGCAGAATGTCTTGTCATTAGAACATTTGTAAAACAATAGTTCATTAATTGTTTCTAAGAGACTAAGGGGAGGAGGTTTCTAAGCTTCCTCCTTTTGAGTTCATCTAAAGGGCAGTCAGGTGGGTCGTTCAGCAGCAATATGGAGTCTGTCTTGCTAACTAGGGTCCTTCACACATCATCTGGAATCCAACAGCCAGTGCAGTTTTTCTTCCCAGCAGAAGCCTCCCAAGACTGGTTTTTTACAAGCACTGCTTCTATCTGCCTTCTGAACTCTGACCAGAATCTCCTAAGTACAGCCTAAGGCATTCCAACTGTACTTTTTTTTTTTTTTTTTTTTTTTTTTGTATCTCCAAACCTTTCCTAACTATTCCCCTTACCACAAACCAGTTTCAAGGCTCCTAAAATACTTGGTAAGGTATAGTCACAGTAACAACCCTACTCTTGGTACCAAGTTCTGTTTTAGTTACTTTTTGCTCATTGCTGAAACAAAATACCTGACACCCAAATTAAAAACGGAAAAGGTTCATTTGGCTCAGTTTGTGGATGTTTCAGACCATAGTTGGCTGGTTCCAAGGCATGGTGGCATAGCAGACAGGTATTGCAGAGGAGAAACAGTTCATGGCTGGCAGGAGGTAGCAAAGTAAGCAAGCAAGGGACCTTAGAAGCTTCTTTCTATGCCTCTTATACTCTGTCTAAGGTACTGGGATTAGAGTGGTGCCAAACCAATCATTGGACTGATTTAGTAATCACACATCCTTAATCTCAGCATCACACTCTAGATTCAGCCACTTCTGATAAAGCTCTATCTATAACTCCATGAGGCTTTGAGGGTATATCTAGACACACACCACTCTACTTCTGTAAATCTCTAAAATATTATCAATAGAATATTTTTAAAGTCATGACAAAAGTTAATATTCAGACAACAATAGTCCATTAATACTTAGCAGAATAGAGGTAGAGATCAGAATGTGATCTTATGAAGAGAACCAAAGAAAAAATAAGCATGTATCAATATGACCTTCATTTCAAGAGAGAGGTAGATTTGGTCATATCATTTTTGGTTGCAAATTTTAATGTTAAATTTTTTACTGATTCAAGCAAAGATGACTTTTAGAATTTTGGATTTAACCAAGAGTTGATATTACTGAGGTATATTAAAATTCATAGATTCCTGATTCAAATGAATAAGGTAAGTTTAAAAATCATCAACAAGCCTTTAAACTATATTAATAGGATCTATATTCTGTACTATAAATCACATTAGTTCAATTATTTTGCATCTTCAAAATATAGATGATTTGACTTTTCTAAAACTGAGTGTTTTTGGAGAGGGAACAGGTTGTTTCTTTGTAAGTTGTTCATACAGGTGATTTTTGCCATTGCTGGTTTTTAAACTACTCATCCCTCCAGTTTTCATACAAATAAATTATGGACCATAGTGTCTAGATTACCAATCTTAGATATTGATGATATAATAAAATGGAGACCTTGAATAAGGTATAAATAAACTCAATATGTACTTTAATATTTATAAGTTATAGTATTAATATCCATATTTCTACAAATCAAAATGAACTTACAGAAAGAGAGCTCATCAAAAACCTCTACTTTAAAATTCAGTTTGCCTTAAAACATTTATCCAGATTTCTTACCTTTTTCTCCATCACTATGTTGGCTAAGCCACTGTAATCTCTTTTGTAGATAACTAGAAAATCCTTCTGATTAACTACTCGGCATCTGTCCACATTAACTTCAATATATTTTCCATACAGAAATCAAAATATAAATGATAAAACACAAGCAAGATCATACTGTTCTGTCTCACATATTATCATTGTCTACAACATGACCAATCCATTATCACCCTCCTAACTTTGTCTTGGCTTGATCCCCTTTATTACCCACTGGATAACCCATTTTGTCTTCCTTGCTGACCCTGGAGCACAGCGGAAATATTTCTACCTTAGAGCCTTTATAATTGTCATTTTCTCTGCCCAGATTTGTTTTCAGAAGACTTCTTCTTGGTTGATTACTTCACTTTCTTCAGGTTATTATTTAGACTCATCTTTTTACCAATATCTTCTTTCACCAGATTTACAGCACCTTCACTTTCTACTTGCTGTCTCCCTTGTTCAGATATAATTTCCCCCTTAACATTTATCACAACTTAAAATAATGTGTTTTCTTATTTATCTTATATGAATATACTTTCTACTACTAAAATGTTAGCTATATAAAAAAAGATTTTCAACTTTCTCTTTTGCAGCTACATATCTAGCACTTGTAATGGTGTTTAACACAAAGTAGACATTCAATAAAAATTTAGTGAATGTTTCTGGAAGAATGAAATAAACATAGAAGTATATGAATGTATACATTTAATAATAGAGCTCATAATATAAAATAAGATAAATTAAGGCAACCACTTTTGACTAACCATCCTACATAAAGTAGCAATTCCCTAAAACACAGCTACAAATTTTCCTGTACTGTCATTATTTATTTCTTACTTAAACTTTATCACAACATAAAATAGTTTATTTATACATACATAAAAATAATCTTGTTCTACTAGTTGAAAGTACAACTCAAGATATCAGAATTTTTCATGATATTTCTTGGAGCTGATCTAATCTTAGTTATAAAAAGAAGTGAATGCATGGATGAATGGATTAACTCTGTATCATTAATGCCTTATTGCTCTTCAATAATGGCAAAAACCCCCCCATAAAAATGGGAAGTAGGAAATAGGCAGAAAAGGAAGAAATGCAACTTTCTGTTTATGTGCAAAAGAAAAATCTCAGGCTACACTACAAACATACACAAACACACATACACACACAGAACCAGTGATAGAAACTCAGATACCTTTGTAAAATTAAACCTTGCAACTCTTTTCTTCACCAAGGTAGATATATGGGACTAGTTATCCTACAAAACCATATAGATCCTAAAAACCCATATATATATATATATATATATATATATATATATATATAAATTTTAAGGGTCAGGTTAGGCATGAAAGAATGGAGCACATTATGATTTGGCCAAGGATTATGTCCAGTGGTGTGTCTTAACAGTTTGGAGATAGCCCATAGAGTTAATTAGTTATCCCACTCTTTTGTTCATTATTAATATTGTCAGACTCTGAATGGCATTTTGGATTAGGGTTATGCACAAGATTTATGAAAAGGAGAGAATACAAAATAAAAATTCACTTTTAATCCTACAATGGGGAAGTAATTATAAATTATGATTCTTAACATCATAATTTATTTACTCATTTATTATAAATCATAATTATTTACTCAATAAATCTGTAATAAATTGGATGACATTCTTATTTAAAAATAACACGTTGATTTACACAGGAAATGGACCTTCCTACTTTATCCCTGACCAGTACTAAAATTATATGTTCCCATTGAAAAAAAGGCAGGTGGCTATTTGAAAGGCTGGCCTACAATAGCACCACTGCACAAAATTTTTAATCTTTTGATATACTTATCCATCAATGCCAAGCTCTCAAATAATGTGATTGCAGTAATAGAAAGAAATGTTTGTGCTCTCAAAACAGCATGTGGCTTTGCCTACTGCAGATGAATTACTGCCAAGGAATACATTGATCATGCATAAAGCAACTGTATTTTGCTTCCTCTGATTTAGTTAAACTACACTAAGAATCAGTGGTGCTCAAAATTAGTAGAAAGTCCTATCAAATACAGCAGCAATGCCAATACAGGTTTAACTCAGCTTGAAATTTGCAAACTGACATTAAAAAACTGCTTTTCAAAGTAGGAATAGTGTAAGAAAGCTTTTTCCTGGCAAAAATCTATTAAAATAATTTATTTTAAAAATTTTATAGTTGATTCTATAGGAATAAATTTTCTGTCACTAAATTATTAGTATCAAATTGAGCAATATATATCTATTATTTTAAATGTATATAAATGTTTAGCAAGCACTAGGAAATTTTCTCTTCCCAGGAGATATAGCTGAGAAAAAGGCTTTCTTTTCACTTGGGAAGTTTTTATTTTACCAGGGAAAACAGACCATCCACAACCTATTCACAGAAGCATAATTGAGGCAGCAATTAAGTGTTTTGAAAAACCAATGAAAAAGTTAGTGGCTAGGAGTGGCAGAGCTGGTAAAGAAATCTTTCTTGCATTAACATTTGTGGAGAGACCTTAGAAATCAAGGTCAGGGGCATGCAAAAATTAGGCAGGAGAACCAACCTGTGAACAAGTTCAGAATCTTGATATGAAATGAGCTTAGATTGTCCAAAGAATAACAAGGAAAATGTGATGGAGTATAGTTTGTAGGAACAGAACAAAAAATGAGACTGAAAGGAAAGATCTCAGATTGGTTTTGTGGGTTCTGCTGTCCAGGATAGTCTACTGAAGAGTTTTTAAAGTGAGTGTAAAACAAACAAACAAAAAACCACTTTACATTTTGGAGAGTAGAGCAAGACTGAAAGAAGTTAGGAAATCATTTCAGAAACTCAGAAACTAAAATGGTTATGAAGAAAAAGTGCACAGAAGTGAAGCTGTAAATGTTTGAATTTGGATTCATTTCTTTATATATAGTTCCAACAGATTTTGCGGGTGTGGAAAAATGCAAGAATAGAATCAATGAAGAAATTTAGATTTAAAGTGTTAATATTTGGGTGGATATCTTTTAAGGCAGTGAGTAATTCTAAAAGTGGAGCAAATGAGAGATGGAAAAATTCACCATGCACTTGTTGAATAGTGGCTCTATGCTACATAAGAAGTTTAGACAATGTTATAGCTGAGGGTTTCAGAAAAGGCACAAAGAAAATCTCAACTTATTTCAATCAACTGTATTCTGAAAAGTTATTTAAATGAGCAGCCAAGTAATAAAAAGAACAACAGAAAATCCCCATATATATTGAAATACAAAGTATCATATAAAAGTCTCATGATAGAATCCCAAATACTTTTTATAATTAGAATCAAGCTATCAATTAAATAGTAAAATATGAAGATTGGGTTATCTAATAAAGTTGTATCTGGGAGGAAACATTCAACTATTAGTGTTTTTATTTCAAACTGTAGAAAAATGTTATCAGTGAACTAAATAATCAAATTAACAAAGCATTAAGCTTTGACTTTTATTAGTGTATGTTTATGATTAATAATAGCTACATTCATTCTGGGGAACTGGTACGCATATACACCATATCTTGTTCATCTCTGTTATATCTACCTCACATATATTCACTCCCTCTTCCCTTTATCCCGATCCCCTACGCTGTCTCCAAAAAATACCTGTTTTCTGCCAACTCTCCTTTATTTTTGTCCTTAATTTATATTTTGTACTTTTTAAGTAAAATAAACCATACATTGTTTCACTTTCTGAATCAGATTTATTTCACTTAACATTATGATCTCAAAATCAGTCCATTTTCCTGAAAATGATAGGATTTCATTCCTATTTATTTGCTGTATCTTAGATATCAACATCTATAGATATCTATAGGTATATATCACATTTGATTTATCCACAGGTCTCCTGATTGGCATCTAGGCTGTTTTCAGAGCTTAGCTGCAGTGAAACATATTTATATACACATGAGTATGCAGGTATTACTACATTAAAATGTCTTTAATTCTCCAGGAGAGGTATAGCTAAAGCACATGGAATTGTTAGTTTTAGTTTTTTGAGGACTCTCCGTACTGATTTCCATTTGGACAGACTACTTTACATTTCCACCAATAATGTAGAAAGGTTTCTTTACATCCTCAGCAACATTTTTTGTTTTTGTGTTCTTGATACTGCCCATTCTGACTAAATTGGATGGAATCTCAGAATTATTTGATTTGCATTTCCTTAATAACTAATAATGGTGAACATTTTTTTCATGTATTTATTGGTCATTTGTACTTCTTTCAAAAATATGTTAGTTATTTTGCCTATTTTTTATTGTTGGGGGATTTTTTTTCACTTCTTTATATTTCCTATATGTTAGTCTACTATCAAAAGAGTAGCTGGAAAAATTCTTTGCCTATTCTGTATGTTTTCTTTTCACTCTGTTGACAGTTTGCTTTTGACTTACAGATGTTTTTTAATTTGATGTAATCCCATTTGTTGATCTTTGATATTCTTTTCTGTACTATTTGTGTTGTATTCAGGAAGTCCTTACTCGTGCTTATGAATTCAAGAGTTTCCCCTGTTATCTTCCAAAATTTTAAGCTTTATATTTATGTATATAGGTATTTGATTTGATTTTAATATAAAGTGAGAAATACAGGTCTAGTTTTATTCTTCTCTATGTGAGTAATTAGTTTTTTTCAGCATCATTTGTTAAAGAGGCCATCTTCTCTTGTTTAGAGTGCTGTAGTTGTAGATTTTATTGGTTCTTATTGTATTTCAATATTCACATTTCCTTTCTATTATTTTGCTGATTTCCTTGCAATTGACAGGATGGCACAGTTATTGCTATTAATTGTTTTTTATTGTATGCCAATGCTCAATTTTTCTTTGTATTACCAAGAATTCTGTGGCTCACTTCAAGAAAATTGGTTGCTGAAGCAATTACACTGCACCATCCCCTTCCCAAAATAACAAAGGTGGCTGGACCTTGGAACAGAAGCATAGGCCTGTAATTAGTCATGCCCAATGTATATCACTGAAAAATAATCATTAATTTAAGAAATATCCATTTTCACAACAAAGTCTTTCCACTACAATTGATGCTCAATTTTCGGCACACATTAAAAAAAAGGAAACATGAGAAAACAAGGTAACAAAATGTTTCCTGGATATTCTTAACTCCCTCAACGCTTATTCATGGGAAATAGGAAATAAATCAAAAGACAAATAGCTGAATTATACAAAATGATAAGAGAGATTAAAAAAAAGATAAGGTGATCAGTGAGCTCAAAGATGTATAACTAAACAGATAATGGACTTTAACAAAGTGATGTTTGGGCTTACAGGAGACATTAAAAAAATGCTAGCTGAGCTAAAAAAAAAAAAAAAAAAGGATCCAAAATATGAACAACCAGTTTAGCAAATAATTAGTCTATGTACCAAACAGAATTCCATGAGATGAAAAATTCTATTTAAAGTATGGGCAACAGAAGTGATAAATGTGTAGAGAATGTGTCAGAACTAGAAGATGGGGCTGCTGCAGGGGACCATATACTAGCAAATACCTTACAAACAAGAAATACTGAAAAATGAATGTATTTTGCTAGTTTACATAAAGAAGACTGAACTAAAATTTCAATTAGTGAAAAATCAGGAGACAGCACAAATGGCATAAATTACCAGTTTAAAGAAATAATAGCCAAACTTTTCCAAGTATGGAGAATTTAGCATACAAATAAAGTAAGGCATATAGAACCCAAGTACCTCTGCTGGGTATCTTCCCAAAAGAATTAAAAGAATCATACCACACTGATATATGCTCACCCATGTTTATGGGCACAATTTGTAATAGCTAAAACTTGGAAACAGCCCAATTGCCCATCACCTGGAGACTGAATAAAGAAGATGTGGGTTTTTTTTTTTTTTTTATAATATCAAGTACTACTCAGCCATAAAGAGTGAGAAACTAAAGACAATTATAACTACCTGGATGCACATTGAGGCCATACTCTTAAGTGAAATAAATAGGACACACGTGCAAATACCAAATAGTTTCTCTGGTGTGAAAAACTAAAAGTATAAATAAGGAGCAAAATACATAATTGATATTGTGAAATAGGAAGAAAATATCTAAAGTAGTAGGGGAAGTGGGAGGGGTAGGAGATAGGAAAGAAAGGAAAAAAATATGAGAAAAGGAAAATCATGGAAACAAAGTCTTTGTAAATAGGGAAGGGTGGAGGGGATGAAGGGAGGGCAGGGGAATGGGGAAAAACATGAACCAAGATGCATCATGTGAAGGTACAAGCTCCTAATGATGAATGTAACTGTTGTATACCTAAAATGTACCAATAAACTTAATGGAAAAAAAAGAAAAGAACTTCACCATGATCTCATAGTCAAAATTCCAGAAATTCAATACAAGGATAAAACGTTAAAAGCTATTAGAGAAAAACTATGGATCACATATAGAGGTAAACAGCAAACTTCTCAACACAAATCTTAAAGGCCAAGAGAGTTCAGATTGAAGTGTTTCAAGCCATAGAACAAAATTATTTCCAAATCAGACTTATATATCTTGGAAAAATAACCTTCTCAATTGATGGAGAACTCAGGTTTTCCCATGTAAAAGAGTACCTTAAGAATTTCCTGGCCATCAAGCCAGCATCCCTCAAAATTTTCAAGGACAAACTAGAAAGAGAAAAATGAAGTGAATGATTCCAAAAATCTAATAGAATAAATATATCAAGTAGATAATCAATTAAGCAGAAAGAAAATAAATAGAAACGATGAACAGGAAAATAATAACATGACAGAAATAAATAAATAGCGTTCAGTAATAACTCTTATTGTGAAAGGTGTCTACTCCCTAATCAAAAGACAGATTTGTAGCTTGGGCCAGAAAACAAAATATAATGGTAAATACAAGAAACACATTTAATCCCCCAAAGAAATTCATGGACTAAGAGTCAAAGAATGGTAAAAAATTCCATGTAACAGATGCATGATACAAGCCATACTTGTTATCCTATTTTTAAATAAAAATCCTATTTTTAGCACCAGCCAAACTGATCAGAAAAACAAATATGATTACTACATATTAGTTAAGGGAACAATTCAACTGTAAGAGGTAAGAGTTATAAATATATATGCACTAGACACTAATGCACACAGCTTCATAAAACAAACAGTGAAGGGTAGACAAAATCAGCTTGACATTAGCATAATTACAAAAGGAATCTCAATACCCCACAATCACTAGTAGACAGATCAACCAAACAGAAAATAAATGAAGACATGTCAACATTTAACCATTTCTTTTAAACAAAGTACTTAATAGATATCTACAATAGCATTCCACCCAGTGACAACAGAATAAACATTCTCCTTAGCAGCACATGGAATTTTGTCCAAATAGACCACATACTATCCCATAAAGCATGCATAAATAAATACAAAAGCATTAAAATTATCCCCTGCATATTATCAGATCATAGTGCAATGAAAGTGGAAATCAATGGCAAAAGAAACCATAGAAAATATGCAAACATATGCTACTTAATAATCAATGAGTCACAGAAGAAATCAAGAAGTTAGATCCTAGTAATAAAAGATGATAACAGTACAGCATACTAGAAATTATGGGACTCAATAAAAGCAGTCATAAGATGGAAGTTTATATCTGTGAATGCCCACCTCAGAAAACAGCCAAATAAATAACCTAAAGATCCACAGCAAAGAACTAGAAAAATGAAAACAATTCAAATCCAGTCTAGTACAAAGAATGAAATTATACTGATGAGTAGAAAATAACAAAATTGAGACTAAAAAACAATACAAAGAATCAATAAATTGAATAGCTGGTTCTGTGAAAGAATAACTACATAGACAAACAAATCCCTAGCCAATCCTATAAAAAAAAAAGCAAGAAAAGACTCATACCAATACAATAAGAAATTAAAAAGATAAAAACAAAATTTACTGTTACTAATAACTGCTTCAAAAGCCTGCACTCCTGTAAATTGAAGAACAAGAAAAATGGATAGATTTTTAGTGACATATGAATTACCAAAACTGAATGAACAAGATATAAAAGCCCTGAATAATTCAATAATAGACAATAAAATTAAGACAATAATAAAAAAATCTAAGAAAAGCCCAGGACCAAATGAATGCACCACTGAGCTTTAAGAAATTTAGTGAAGCTCTAATGCCAGTACTTCCCAAATATTTTACTGAAATTGAAAAGTATTCCCAAAGTCATTCCTGGAAGCCAGCATTACCCTGATATTAAAACCAGACAAGGACTCAATCAAAAAAGAAAAAAAAAACTACAACCCAATCTCTTTAATGAGCATAAATGCAAAGACTGTCAAAACGAAATGTGACAAAGAGAATGCAGCAAGTCATTAAAAATATCATACATCATGAACTAGTAGATTTCATGCTAGGGAACAAAGGAAGTTAAAATATGCAAATCAATAAATGGTAATTTAATCATGATAATACATCATATAAAGAGAAGTAAGGACAAAAGTCATGTGATTATCTCAATTAATGCAGAAAAAGCATTCGACAGAATCCAATATTTTCTCTTGACATAAAGAAAAATCTAACAAAAATCTGTACAGAAGGTTGTTATCTCAATCTGATAAACCCATTCATCACAAAGCTACTACCTACTACTAACATACATCATATTAAGTGAGGAAAAATTGAAAGCTTTTCCTCTGAAGGGATAAATAACACAGGCTTGTCCACTATCACCATTCCTGTTCAATATAGAACTCAAAATTTTAGCAAGAGTAAACAGGTAAGAGAAAGAAATAAAAGGAACATATTTAGATAACTAAAACTTCAAAACATCCATATTCACAGACAATATTGTCCTTTACATAGTATACCCAAAAATTCCAACAGAAGATTCCTTGAACTAATAGATTCAGCAAAGCAACAAGATAAAAAACTAACACACAAAAATAAATAGCATTTTTGTGCATCAGTAAAGAAGCCACCAAAAAAATAAATTAGGAAAACAATGACATTCACAATAGTGTCAAGAAAAATTTAATACTTAAGAATTATCCTAACAAAGGCAATGAAAGACCTTTATAATGGAAACTAGAGCACTGTGTAAAAGAAGACCAAAGAGGACATCAGAAAATAGAATGCTATGCCTTGTTCCTGGATAGCCAGAAACAATAGTGTCAAACTGTCCATATTTTCAATACTGACATGTAGATTTACTGCAATCCTAATTGAAGTACCAGCAGCATTCCCACGGGACTGGAGAAAACTACCCTAAAATTCATGTAAAGCCAGAAGAGACCCAGAATAGGAAAAGCAATACAGAGCAACAAGAGCAAAGTATGAGGCATCACAATACCAGATTTCAAGTTATGTTAAAAAGGCTCAGTGATAAACACAGCATATTAAAGGCATGAAAACAGACATGTGGATATGGACAGAACAGAGAATGCAGAAACAACTCCAAGCACTTTCATCCATCTGATGTGTGACAGGAGGGGGGGCGGGGCAAAAAACACGCCGAAGGAGCAATAGCCTCTTTTACAAATGCTACTGAAAAACTAGCTACCCATATCCAGAAAATTCAATCTAGACACATACCACTCATGAAATAATAAGCAACCAACAAAGTGAAAACACAACCTGCAGAATGAGAAAATATTTTCCAGCTACTCTTTGAACAAAGGACTGCTATCTAGAGTATATGAAGTACTCAAAAAATTAGCACCCCCAAATGAAAATCCTAATTAAAAATGGGCAAATAAACACTTGCCAATAAATACAGATAAAAAGGTGCTCAACATTTCTGGCCATTAAATTAATGCAAATTAAAACAATGCTGATATTCTCACTCTAGAAAGGATGGCTATTATCAAGAAATCAACAACTGTTATCAAGGTTAAGGGGGAAAAGAGCATCTTCTACATTGTTGGTGGAAATGAAAATTAAGAAATCCATTACGGAAATCAGTATGAAGATTCCTCAAAAAATAGGAATTTCATTGAAATCAACTATGTCTCTTCTGTGTATTTTCCTGAAAGAGTCAAAGACATCATTTTACAGTGATACATGCCTACCAATGATTAAAGCAGCACAATTCATAATAGCTAAATCTTGGAGGTGACCTATATATCCACTAACTGACGAATGCTTAAAGAAAATGTGGTATTTATATACAGTACAACTCTGTTAAAAATAGGATCAATAGGAGTTGTAGTATGGCATATGGCAACAACAACTGAACTCTAGATTTAATGTATTTCTATAGATTGCTTGACATGGTTTTGTAAGAAATATGACAGTAAAATCATCAGATATCTCTAAAGTAATATCAAATATTATTGTTTCAATGGTAATATTCTTCCTAATATGACATTTCATTACCATCAGGTGCATATACACATGCTGTGGCATTCATCAATAAAAAATGTAGTACTTCAGAATTAATATCTAGTTATTCTTGCGTGATTGATATAACTGAGGATCTCTATCTTAAAATTAAAACATTGTATGCTAAGATATTAAGTTGTCAAATAAGACAGTTTCGCAATTTCAAGTGAAAATTATGAAACAGCTGAAATTTTATATATTTATATATATATATGTTAAACAATTGGAAATTAATTTTTAAAAAGTTGTAATGTTTTATTTTAAAGTTGACTTAAAAATCAAGTTCAATCTTTAAAATGTCCCCTAATCAATCTCAAAATACACAAAGGATGAAAGTTGAATAAAAACACTCACAATACATGATTAATGTGATAATTTAGCTCTCTCTGACATTCAAAAATATTATTTTCAATTTTGTTCTCTTAGAATTAATAAAATGAGCTTTTCTTTTTTATTTTTTTTTAAAGTGAGCTTTTCAATATATAAAGTTTATGGTTTTATTATTGCAAAAGCTGAAAAAATATTTCTAAAAGCAATAAACTTGCACAGTAATTTTATTTGTACTTTGATATAGCCCAACCAAAAAAAAAACTGTTAAAAAACCACGATTCCATAAATCCAAATCTATAATAATAAAGATGTACTGTTTGATTAGTGTTTCACTCACCATGTTAAGAATTTGAGAAGCCAGGGCTATAGCTCAGTGGTAGAGCTTAATGGGAAGGCCTGAGTTGCCTGCACACATATTACATGGAGTGTGTTCTCTGGGTGTGGAAAAACTAAAACTATATAGCAAACGTGATTGCAAGCTACAGTAAGTACCCTTCATATGGAACAAAGACAGACAGGATATATGTGTGTGTATATGTGTATGTATAGGTATACAATATCCTTTGATTACAAACAAATTCTTGCATTTGAATATATATTGCTATAAATACAATAGTGTTTGGGGGCCTGTGACATGTTCAAGCATGAAGAATAATGCCAATACTACATGAAAACAGTCACATTGTTTTCAAAAGAATTGAGTTCTAAGAAGTTAGCTAACACAATACTATACACCTTCCTCAGATAACTTGTAAAAGGGCTTTGCTATATAAATAAAATATGTGAGGTATTCATTGAAGCTTTGATATATATATATATATAAAGTAGTTTATATATTTATATATATAAAGTATATTTTAATGAAGAATAAATATACAGGCAACTGTGGTACTCACTGTATTTAATTTTGCCATTAAGGTACCTTCTTGGTCTGATCACCAGTCCATTATGTTTAAATAAAGCTTCTTGTGGTCTGTGGATTGTCATCCTATTCTTCATTAAGCTCCATTTGGCATGGCAAGAGTCCTGACAGAAGAAAGGAATTGTTCTATTGGAGTATGTATTGGCATCCCTCTTAGGACTGAATGTGCTCAACCCTTAATTCATTTCAATGTGCTTTAGTGGAGTTTCAGTAAATCTAAACAAAATTTAAGCTAATGCTCCAAATTTGGCATCCGAAGTTTATGAAATCTTGCTAGGCTTTGGGCAACTGAAGGCAATCATTCACTGTGTGCTGAAACATTATATGCTAGATTCACTAATTAGAAAGGCTCTCATGTGCTAAAGCATAGAAAAAGAACTGCTCAGAAAGCAATGACAATGTGTACTGGGCATGTATCATGAATAAGGACATTAACTCATTAAAGTTGCCCTAAGAAACAGGTTGCCCACAATAGCTGCTTATTTCAATCTTACAGTGGGAGGAAAGACACTTGCAGCTCTCCGGATAAGTTCTGTAAGAATCAATTCAATTATATGATTTCATGGAGAAGATGGAAGCTGAACAACCTCAATTGCAAAACCCCATCTGGTAATATCAACTCAATTTACCACTTACTGCATTCACAGCTTAGCATTTACCTCAGAACCAGCAAATAGTCAGCCAAGGAGTTGTCTGGCAGTCATCCAAAGTACTTACGAAGCAGCTTTGTCAGAAATCTTAAGACACAACCAAGAGGAATAGGCCAGTTAGTGTACAGTGTGCTTTGTAAGGCATTTAAATACTACACATTATGTGTATGTACAAATATATGTGCATATCAGTGGTACACAAGAATATTTTATCATTTTTAACATAATCTCACCTTAATATTGGAAAACCATCTTCAATAATATTCACTAAATGAAACAAATTATAACAACAAGGAAAAATGCAGAGAGTAAAACTTCATGAATAAATCCAAAATATTAGAACGCTCATTATCCTCCTTTTCATCTCAGTACTTTTTACAGGACTTCAGGCAGCCTTTTTGTCATAACCTTCCTAAACATGTCAATCTCAATTTGAGGCTCCAACTGCATAGATTAGCACTCTCTAACTTGTCTGGAACTTAATTACTTTGAATACCTAGTAGAAAAAAACACAAGAAAGAGTTTCAAATGTGTTCTAAAATTCTGCTTTGTTTTTGAGATGACATTTCAATTTACTGAGAAACCTCTCTTATACTGTGCTGACAGTGTCATTTGTAAGGTCCTTTTATTGTTTCTAGTGCTGTCAAGCGGTACTGATCAGGTGCACTGACAGGCCAAGCCTGTGTTTTGTCGCTGAATATAACCTACAGGGGCCCAGTGGCCAATGTGCTAAGCCAGGTAACCTCTTGATAATTTTCCAACTGATTTACTCTATTTCTAAGGCTCTGCTGTTTGCAACATCCCTGTCCTTCCCAAAGAGCCATTCCACATCTGAGAACAGATACCATAAATTCAACTAACTTCGCAAGAGCAAACCTACCCCTTTCTGCTTGCGTTTCAAATTACCTAATTAAGTTCCCATCAGGGCTTTATTTTCCAAGTGTTAATTTGAGAAGCAAATTTCATTTCTCTTGTGCTTCTCAGTGTACCTGAACAATGTATTACATGCTAAGGTTTAAGCAGCTAATAAGTAACACAGGTTCAGAGTGACAAACAAATGAGGCAGCTGGCAAGGAAAGTATCACTTTGTTATCCACAAAACTGACATTGTAATATACAGTAAATATCTGTCCATCAAAGCTTGCTAAGATTATGACTGTCTAGACAGTTTATTTAGTCACTGACATTGCCAGCATAGAGTAATTATAAACTTCTGTTAGTGAAAAATTAGAAATATGACAAATATTCAGCAAAATGGAATTTTTAAGTAAATGATGGACATGCTTTTCAGCCATTTGGAGGAAGGAGCCAGATATTATGACTGCATGCAGATGCATATATGCATATACATTTAAGAATATATATTCTAGGGCCACGGATTTAGCTCAGTGGTTCCAGCACCTGCCTCACAAGCGCAAGGTCCCAAGTTCGATCCCTGGTACCAAAAAAAAAAAAAAAAAAAAAAAAGAATGTATATTCTTAAGTACATTATGTATATTCTTATGTACATTCCTGACTTATAAACCTATTCCTCTCTCTTCACAGCCAGTGATATTACATCTCCCTGACTAATCTCCGAATCTCATATCTCTGTCTCACCTTTCTGAGCAAGGGTGTCCAGTTTTAATGATCTATATGATAAAATTGTACCCACTATTATATCTTTATTTAACTTTATATTTTTATTAGTACATTTCTGCAGGATGCAATGATTCCATTTTTTTGTGCAGATCGGTACATGTACAGAACACATCTTAAGTCTTTTTACATCCTCTTCCCCTCACTTACCTTTCTGTCTTCCCCTTATACAAAGCCTGTGATTACATTAGGCTCTATTAGGAAACCAGGACATACTTTCCATTTCAAGGTTGTTGATTTAATTGTTTCTTCAAAGTCTCTTTTGCTACATCAGCTAACATGGTGACAGATTTTAGAGAATAGGGCATTGACATTTTGCGGGGCCATTAATTTGCCTATCAAAAGAACTAGATTCTCCATTTTGACCATAAGCAGCTTTTGTTTTTAAGATGATTAAAGGTATTAAAGGTATTAAAGGTATTTCAGGTGATTGTTTTGTATTCAGAGTACCTTTCAGCATGGTCTGTACCATAACTTCATGGAGACCTAGATTTCTCCCTACCATTGATTTGCTTTAGCCATTTTCAAATGTTCCAGTCATAACTGATTTTATTTCTAGTTTTTCTACTGTTGTTCTTCATTACACTTTTGTCTTTTTTGGATAGTTTTCTCTTGAGTACCTTATTTGCTATAAAATATCACATAGGTTTCCCACTAGGAGACCAGAGAGAAATTATGCACTCTGCTAGCTGCATGGTGCACAGTGACCAATCGCTGACACTTTGAATGAAAGACAGGATTGGTCATTGACTATGACACACACCTGGTATTTAGTTAATGACTTATAGGCTGAAGTACTATCAGTGAGGTTTGTACTTTATGCAAAAACTCAGATGTATATCGTAGAATTCGAGGTATATAATTAGCAACTGGTGTTAAAGATATAAACTGTGGTAACAAATAAAAGGGTAGTAGGACAAAGAGCACCCTGAATCGTATACAGTATTGACAATCAACAAATGTGTGAGGGAAAAGGAACTGTAATCTAACCTCTCATGAAATTAGGTATGACCTTGTGAAAATCAACTGACTAGTCTGGACTTCTGGACTTCATTAGCAAATAAAGGATTTGTACCAACTGATCCCTAAAATCCTTCCAAAGCCAAGTTTTTATAATCCTTTGACAAAAGAAAGATTTTTTTTCTGCATTGGAAGAGTTAATAAGAGACTCTCTTCAGATACAAAGATCATTTATGCAGTGCAATGACAAGAAGATTTGTTTTATTTTACACAAAAGGAACAATTATCAGTAGCACTTGTTTAAAAATAGATGTCATATTTATATTCTTTGATATAAGCTGTAGCTCTCACAATAGAAACAAAATGTATGAAGCCTTTATAACTCAAATATTAGCAGTAAAATACTAATTGAAGAACATAGCATTCCTAAAATGCTTTCTGCCCACATAGGGCACAAATTACCATTTTTAAATGCTTTGCATACCCTTTAATTTGGACTTGAAGTAACAGTTCACATTTTCCAATAGAGTATAAAAAGTGAGTATTACTTTTTTCAGATGAGCACAGGACTAACAAAGTTGTACCTGCATAATAGAAACTGATGGATGGGAAGGGATGAGTTCAAAAACATTTTCGGTATGTTGACAGAGTAACTGTATAAGTATAATGGGTTTTACCCTCTCCTCCAACTGTTTTCATTGAGAAGAAAATTTAATTTTCACACCTAGGCAGAAGAATAACAACAAAAATAAGCTATGTGAAAATATTCTAGCTTCTCTTCTACCTCATTTTCTCCCATGTCCAGAGGTAGGTATGGTATAATGGACTGGTGAGTTGGGAGGAGAAATTGAAGCTCATGCTCAGTCCCTTCTACTTTTCATTTTAAATGCAGAATGTCAAGGTGTTCTCTGTTTCTTCATCCCATGCCACTTGCCCATGGTCTTCTCCAGCCCACAGAGAAGCCACAAAGCCATGGAGAGAACTCATGTAATCCAGAGGTGGTTATGAAGACATTTGTGTGTCCATGGATGAAAGAGCCATGTTCCCAATCTGCTTTAGTATTTATAGCTGGCCTTTGTCTGTACATTTTCAATGTCATAATATTCAGTGATTCTAAATCAGGAGACAAAAAAAAAAAGGATTACTTATTTGCACCATAGGTCCTCAACATTAATGAACTCCCCAAAGTATGAAAAGATTGCTAGTGGGTTATTGCAAGGGGGAAAGCTTATCTAATATTTTCAGGCTAAAATTTTAAAAAGTATAAAAGAAAGTTCTCTAAGAATCTGAGCTTCAAATATATTTGAAATATTTTTGAGGAGGAAATATATCTGCTTCCTTTGACTTCCCATTTTGTGAGAGAGTAAGATCCATGAGCACAGGGTAACTATATGACTTGAATGAATAAAATTTTAAGATACGATACTTGAAAATGAAAATGAAAGTTTAGCATTAAGTATGTTACACAATTTAGACTATATTTTAAAAACATTTGTGTGCATTTATGCAAGGTAGCCCAAACTATTTTTGAACATATAATCATATTTAAAAGGTAAAAATATGGTGCATGTCCATTCTTAATATAAAAGTTTGAATACAACTAGAAATATGAAAGTATAAAAATTACACAAGAAACATTACTTAAAAGATCGAAGTAATAGTGTGTGCATTCTTTTAGCATATTCAAGTAATAAAACTATCTTTCAAATATTTAGTATATTCTGTTTTACTAGTCTTTGTGTCATCATCCTTTAATGCATTCATTCATAATTTTTCTTTTTTTTTTTTTTTACCCTAAATTAGAATTTTATATTTTGAAACCAAATGGATGTGTTTTTACTCTTAGGAGCCACAAATACAAATTTTCCAAGTTAAAAATCTCACACAGTTATTGGTAATATATGTCAATAACATGTCACATGAGCAATTTTTAAGTAAACTGAACACCCCTCCTAACTTATTATGAATAAAAAACATTTTATTTATTTTTAAATGAGTGAGATAATGGGAAATTGTGCCATCACTTAAACAGAACAAAGCAGTTATCTGTTTAAAATACTTGTTTTTTGAATATTTTAACTTAATAAGAACTCTCAGTATCTTTTTACTTGATTATTTCTCTCTGCCAACAAACCAGGTCTGGAGAAGGCGTGGAGGGTAATAACGTGGCACCCTGGTCATTGCTCACCTAGCACTGCAGAGCAGTAAGGAGTCTGCTGATTTCTCAGTTTAGATTATGTAGGAAAAATGTACTCTTATGCAGAGGTTGTTTCACTGGGGTTCCACAAACTTTTCTCCAGTGATATTTAATATTGCATGAAAAAGGAAATTCAGTTGGTCTTTTTTCACATTTTAAAAATAATAGTACCTTGTATGTAAGCATTAGTTAAGCACAAGTACCCTGCCCTGAGCAGAGTTATTTAGGAAAATATAAAAATACACATTTTGTAGAAAGTATCTAATTCCTATTAAATGTTCTCTGCTTCAATTATTATCGAAGTAAGGATATTAATGATGGCTTATTGGTGGGTGTGTGTGTTTATGTGTGTGTGCTCAGTATTTTATTATTCTAATTGCATGAATAATTTCATAATCTATTTTCTGATACATGTTGATTGATATGAATAATCTCAAAGGCTTTGTGTTAACCATGTAGGTAATATTTGACCATTTAATCAACTTACACAGAGTTCAAGGTGAATATTATAAAATCATAATGCCCTGCTGTTTTCCTTAACAATACATGGTGATTTTACCAAAAAAAGTTGATTTTGCAAAAATGTATATTCTAAATTTTTCTTTGTATAATATAAAAGTGTATACTGCTTGAGCTGACACAATTAAATTGCCCATGTGTCTAGATGACTCTTCAATAATAAAAGGAAAGACCTGAAGCATTTAAATGATTTGCTACATTCATTTAATCAAGATATTCAATAGCATCTATTCAACATTTCTTATTCTTTCTGCTCTTGACAGTAAGAATAAAAGCATTATACTTTAGCATGATTTTAATGCAATACAGTTGCTATTTTTTCTGTTTAAAATAACAGTCAATGGTTGCTTTCAAGTATCGTAATATCATAATTTGGCACAATTACCTCCTTAGTACATGAAAAGGACTTCTGCCTCATCCTCACACTCACAGGTGAGCATTCTCACAGTAGCCATCCTTGAAAAATGATCTTTTTGTTCATTTCAGTGTCCTACAGGAAATCATCTGTCTTACAATCTCTGCAGCTAAATGTTTCCTCTCTCTTATAACAGTAATCTCACCATGTAATAAACATATTACTCTTTATTTTTCACACCTGGCTCCTAATTTTTTAAAATTTCCTGTTCTCTTTTGCTTATCTAAGTGTCCATAGAGCAAGTACACCTTATACTGTAGAGGTGATTCAAGGCGATTGATTCTCCTGTTTAATGATAGCTTTTAAATATGCTGATAATCATATTTAGTTTATTGTTAGATTAAATTTGAAAGAAGTAAAAAAGAAGGATCCTGTAACATTTTTTCCAGAATTTTTTGGGTATAAATTCACAATGGTAGAATTCTTTCAGGATCTTGAAAGATACCACACATAATGTTCTAAGAATTGTTAAAATCAGCATCTTTTCTTAAAAACTTAAAGAGAAGGCATTTAATATCAACTTACTTTAACAACCTCAGATAAACCATTAGCTAAGAAAGGTATAATCATTTCTAAACTGATGTAAACAAGAGAGCACTATAGTCATCAGGCAAATGGTGGAGCAAGGTTCTCTGAAATTGTTATCCTCTAACACCTGCCCCCCCTTTAAAAAAAACTGGGAGGAATTGTCAGTATCAATTTTGGGGAAACTGAAGAGTCTTGATGTTAAAAAATAGTGAGATTTGTGGTATTTTTAACTTCCCCAATTCAATCTCTCATTTTCCAAGTCAGTGGTAAAATTTAAAATAACAGCTCTTATTTTTATTTCCAGAGGAGTACACTGAACCTTATTCACAATGAAGAATAATTGTTTTGACATACTTTGTGGCCTCCTGTAGGATTTGGCTCAAAAATCTTACCTTTATTTCATGTGACTCAAAGCTTGCTCAGTGTTAAACCTTCTCTGCCAAAGGAAGTTGAAAAAACTTTTATAGTTAAATATTTTCATTTCTGCTGGTGAAATAATTTTGAGTTTCAATGTATAAGGCCTAATACAAAGAACTGAATTCAGGAGTTCCACAGAGGATTCAAGCATACAGAATAAATAATAACAAAATTGAACACAGATCAATTGTAAGCACCCAGTCTGAGGGCCAGAAGTAAAAGAAGAATGAAGAAAAAGGAACAAAATTTCACAGCCCTGTGCACCAAATTACAGATATTAAAAATCCCAAAAGAAAAGGACTTTTCACTGGTTTACTTTATAATGGTTCCAAAGCCTAGGTCGGAAAAGGCTGGAGTTGTCAAGCCCATATCAACTCTGGAAACTAACCAACCAGAAATATCTTGTATAAGTTTGCATAGTAAGAAGAAACTACCAGGAATGGTATCAGAGGAACTGCAAAGATACTGTGTCTAAGGAGAGGAAAGAAACTCAAGCTGAATATCTCAAAATTCAAGCCAGCAATGTTTGAACTCTGAGCAGAAACAACAGAAGTAAAACATCTATGAAACTATGCCACAGAGCACACCCATGAAGCATAGCTTGCTTCTATATGACAAAATGCCATAGAATAAAAAAAAATTCTGAGTTTAGATATTCAGGAATAGTTAAAAAGTAAAATAAAAATTTATTGCAGAAGTGAAGACAGAATTAAAATTACCCAAGACAAGGCCTCTGATGGGAGGCAGTGCTGCCGCACCCAGCTGCGGCTCTTCTGGGCCCTGCAACACAACCTGTGGTCCACGGCTTAAGAATTGGCTGCATCTTTCAAAGAATAGCACAAAATGAGCACGCTACCAGCTGGCAGATGGTGAGGACCTTGGCCTGCGTGGAGCCCCGCTCGGTCCCCACGCCCACCCCCCAGCAACCAGCTTAGCCTTGTGGGTGCCTACAGACCGCCTCCACCCCCGACTCCCCCCGGGCTCTGGCCTTCGGGCTGAAGTTGGAGGGATCATCACCTCATCACCTCCTATCGGAACCTGGACTGTCTTCAGGGGAAGGGCAGCTGGAACCTGCAGTAGAACCTTGCAGAATTCAACCCTGCAGGAGGACAGGGAGCTCAACTTGGGACTCGCAGCCAGAAATCTACCTGATTCTCATAGGTCTGCTACTGGCATGCTGAGACTCATTGACTTTTATCTGTATACTACTGCCCACTTTGTCTATTGTGACAACACAGACATACACTGAAGGAGGCCCTTCATTTTTATTTTTTGTTATTTTCAAAAAATTTCTTTTTGCTCTTACTTTTAATTTTTATTTATTTCTACTCTTTTCAAATTTTCATTTTTATCTTCTTTTTTTCTTTCTTTTCTCTTTTCTTTCTCTCTTTCTCTCTTACTCATTCTCTCACTGTCCCACATTGTTCTTCAGCTCCCTTTTTGTGCCTGTTCTGGCCCTAATTTGGATTTCTTCTTTATTTTTCTTTTCTTCTCTTTTTCCTTCTCTCCATTGTCATTAATTTTAAAGGAAAGTAAATACAGTTTCTAGCCTCCCTATTCCTGTTAGGCTGCTCTGTTTTCATCTTTGTCCTTTCAATCTGTTTTTTCCTCTTATCTTCAACAGATTCTTAGATATTGCATGATCTTCCTGTGTCCTCTGGTCTCACTGCTAACCTTTCCCTATCCTTCTACCTATCTTTCCCTCCCTCTCCATTTCCTTCTAACTCCGCAATCTGAAGGGTAAAGTTGCTGTACTGAAAAGTTTATTCACTATGAACATATTTTGGTCTGGTCCCCGATTTTCATTTAATTCCCACAGTTAAAGATGATAGATTAATAATTACCACAAATTGTCATTTTCTAAGCTGTGCTTGATGCTACAGTGTTGTTGATTGTATCACTTGGGCTAAGATGTTTTGATTGATCTAATCAGTTATCCTTCCTGTTATAATGAAAATGAGATTGTCCTAGAGTCATTAGAGACTCAAAACCTTAAGACCAGCTATATCTGGAAGGCAACTCTGAGAAGCAAACATTCCATAAGGGTTCTAAATATAAACAACAAAGATACTTACAATAAACAATTTCAAAGTACCAACAGAGGAATTAAACCAAGGACAGTACCAAAATCAAAAATGAGATGACATTTAAGCAAGACAGAAACTCAGACTTCCACCCCACCAAACGTAAATTCTGGGGGAAGCTAAGTGGAAAATTCTGATAATCAACCACCTGGACACCCTGAACTGATGGCACAGGAAGTAACAAAACAGATGAAGGAGGCTCTAGAAAAATTCAAAGCAGAAATAATTTCCCAGATAACTACAGAGATGGTGAGCAGAGTAAAAGACATGATTACAGGCTCCAGAACACAAACAAATAAAAAAAATAGATGAGCGCAGAACCACGTTGAAAGCCATGAATTCCCAACCTAAGAAAGAAATGGAAACCATGATCACCCAACATGAGAAAGAAATGGAATCCATGAAACAGATTCAAAGAGATAGCCAGGAGATTAAAAACTCCACTGAAAGTAGGCACAACAGATTAAGGGAATGTGAAGATAGAATATCAGATATAGAAGACAGGATTGCAGTTAGTGACCATTAAAATAGAGATTTCTTAAAAATAGTAAGGGACCATGAGAAATCAATCCAGCAACTGATAGATGATGCAAAGAAGAATAACATAAGATGGACAGGAGTTCATGAAAAAGCCAGAGAAAGTACAATTGACATAAAAAAAATTGATCACAGAAGTAATAGTAGAAAACCTCCCAGACAGAGGTAGAGAACTGGACATACAGAAAAGTGAGGCATATAGAACTCCAACTAGCCACGATCAAAAAAAATCTATACCTAGACATAATAGTCATGATCCCAGAAACCCAACAGAAGAACAAAATCCTACAGGCAGTTAGAGAAAAGAAACAAATCATCTGCAAAGGAAAGCCCATCAAAATCATGGCAGACTTCTCAACACAAACTCTCAAATCAAGGAGAGCTGGAGTGAAGTAGTTCAAGACCTAAAAGAAAATAACTTCCAACCTAGAGTGTTGTATCCTGCAAAATTATCCTTCAAAATCGATGGGGAAAATAGATACTTTCATGACAAAGAACACCTGAGATATTTCATGAGCACCAAACCAGGACTCCAACAACTCCTAAGCAATATCCGAGAAAAAAGACAATGAAGATCACAACTCCATGAGGTGAAACAGAGTGAAGCCACCAGGCAAGGTAAGAAACTAAAGGGAAAGGGGGAAAAATAAGAAATAAAAGAGCCAACAATAGTAAAACATCATAATAAGGATGAGTCAATATCTATCAACTGTAACCATCAATGTTATTGGTCTCAATTCACCAATCAAAAGAAATAGATTGACAAAATGGATTCAGAAGCAAAATCCAACAATATGCTGTATACAAGAAACACTCCTAATTCAAAAAGCAATACATAGGCTGAAAGTAAAAGGTTGGAAAACAGTTCTCCATGTGACAGGAACCCAGAAAAAAGCAGGGATAGTAAACTTGTTTGCAGACAAAGTAGATTTCAAACCAAAACTAATTAAGAGAGACAAAGATGGTCACTACATCCTTGTGAAGGGAACAATCCAAGAGGGAGAGATGGCAATCACAAATATATATGCACCAAATATGAATGCCCCCAACTATACAAAACAAATATTAATGGACATGAAAAACCAAATAAGCACTAATACAATTGGGACCTCAATACATCACTATCACAAATAGGAAGATCATCTAGACAAAAAATCAACAATGAAATTCTAGAACTGAACCAAGCTATTGAACAAATAGACTTAATAGATGTTTACAGAGTGTTCCACCCCACAAAATCACAATATACATTCTTTTTGGCTGCACACAAGTCATTCTCCAAGACTGACCACATTGTAGCTCATAGAGCATGTCTAAGTAAATGTAAAAGAATTGAAGTTACCCCCTGTATATTATCAGATGATAGTGCAATAAAATTGGAGATCAATAGCATAAGAAACCGCAAAACACCCACAAACACATGTAAATTGAATAACACCCTCCTGAACAACCAATGGGTCACACAGGAAATTAAAGAAGAAATTAGACAGTTTCTATGAGTAAATGATAATGCCAGTACAATATACCGGAATCTATGGGACACAATGAAAGCAGCTCTATTTGGGAAATTCATAGCAGTAAATGCCCATATTAGGAAAACAAAGAGAGCTCAAATAAACAACTTAATGCTGAACCTCAAGCTCCTAGAAAAAGAAGAGCATGACACACCCAAAGCTCCTACAAGAGAGGAAATTATAAAGATCAGAGCAGAAATCAATGTAATGGAGAATAAGAGAATGATACAAAAAAATCAATGAATCAAAGCGTTTGTTCTTCAAAAGAATAAAATTGATAAATCTTTAGACAATCTTATCAAAAAAAGGAAAGAAAAGGCTCAAATCCATGCAATTAAGAAGGAAAAAGGTAAAGTCACAACAGATCCACCAGAAGTCCAGAGGATCATCAATACCTACATTGAGAACCTGTACTCTAATAAGATGGAAAACATGGAAGAAATGGACAGATTCCTAGACACAGGTGAACTGCCAAAGTTAATTGAGGAAGATACAGAAATTCTAAACTCCCCAATTATAATGAGTGAAATTGAAAATGTAATACAAAATTTACCAACAAAGAAAAGCCCAGGTACTGATGGCTTCAATGCTGAATTCTACAAGACATTTAAAGAACTATCACCATTACTCCTGAAACTCATCAAGGAAATTTTAAGGGAAGCAATATTTCCAAGTTCATTCCCACAAGTGTTACTTTGATTCCAAAACCAAGGAAAGCCTCAACGCAAAAAGAGAACTAGAGGCCAATCTCCATAATGAAAATAGATGCAAAAATCCTCAACAAGATACTGGCAAACAGAATACAGAAGGTCATCAAGAAGATTATACACCATGACCAAGTCAGATTTAACCCAGGGATGCAAGGATGGTCCAACATACATAAATCAATAAATGTAATACACTATATTAACAGAGCCAGGACAAAATCCATATGATCATCACAATAGATGCAGCAAAACCATTCAGCAAAATCCAACACCTGTTCATGATAAAAAACCCTACAGAAAATTGGAAGAGAAGGTCTTTATCTCAACCTGATTAAGGCTATCTAAGGAAAAACCAAATGCCAACACCATACTAAATGGTTAAAAACTGAAAACTTTCATGCTAAAATCTGGAGCAAGACAAGCATGCCCACTATCACCAGTCCTGTTCAACATAGTTTTGAAAACATTAGCCACAGCAAATAGAAAAGAGAAAGAAATAAAAGGAATAAAGATAGGAAAGGAAGAAATTAAAATGTCATTATTTGCAGATGATATTATACTTTACAGAAAAGACACAAAAAAACTTTGCCAAAATACTTCTAGACCTAATTGACAGATTCAGTAGTGTAGCTTGACACAAGGTCAATATTCAAAAAACAATAGCCTTCTTGTACACAAATAACAGACTCATTGAGAGAGAAATTAGGGAAACAATTCCTTTTATAATAGCATCCAAACAAATGAAATATCTAGGAATCAATTGAACAAAGGAAGCAAAAGACCTCTAAACTGAAAACTACAGCACTCCACTCTGAAAAAAGAGATTGAAGAGGATATAAGATAATAGAAAGACATCCCTTGTTCCTGGGTAGGAAGAATCAACCTAGTGAAAATGGCCATACTTTCAAAACTGCTATATAGATTTAATGCAATGCCCATTGAAATCCCAACAATATATTTCACAGAACTAGAGAAAAAAATCCAAAAATTCATTTGGAACCAGATGAGACCTAGAATAGCAAAAGCAATTCTAGGCAACAGAGACATGGCAGGGGGTATCACAATCCCGAACTTGAAACTATACTACAAAGCTACTGTGACAAAAACTGTATGGTACTGGTGAAGAAGCAGACCCAAGGATCAGTAGAATAGATTAGAAGATACAGAAACAATGCCAGACATACTCAGCCACTTCATCTTTGATTAAGGAGCCAACCACCCTCACTGGAAAAAGCCTCTTTAATAAATGGTGCTGGAAAAACTGGATTTGAACCTGTCAAAGATTAAAACTAGACCCCTATCTATCACCATGCACTAAATCAAGATCAAAGTGGATTAAAGATATAAATATTAAAACAGAAACATTAAACTTGCTGGTAGATAAGTTAGGTAGAACCCTTGAAGACATTGGCATAGGAAAAGACTTTGTGAACAAAACCTCAGTAGCACGGGAACTAGCACAAAGAATCAACAACTGCACTCTTATCTTATTAAAAAGCTTCTGCACTGCAAGAGAAACCACCAACAGAGCTAAGAGACAACCTACGAAGTGGGAAAAAATTTTTAGCAGGTGTTCCTCAGACAAAGGACTACTATCTAGAATATATAAAGAATTGAAAAATAATCAAACCTCCCAAATTTAAAGACCCAATTCAAAAATGGCATCTGAAATGAACAGATATTTCTCAGACAAAGAAGTAAAAGCAGCAAATAAACATAAGAAAAAATGTTCAACATTACTGGTCATTCGAGAGATGCAGATTAAATCAACACTGATATTCCACCTCATCCCAGAAATAATGGCTGCTGTCAAGAAATAAACCAGTACCAAATGCGGGTAGGATGTGCAGAGAAGGGAACTCCTCTGCATTATTGGTGGGAGTGCAGACTGGTGCAACCACAGTGGAAATCAGTATGGAGATGCCTCAAAGAAATCGGACTAGAGGTCCCATTTGACTCAGCTATTCCCCCTGCTGGATATCTTCCCAAAGAATTAATTGTACCATACCACAGCAATATATGTGCACCCATGTTTACAGCGATACATTTTGTAATAGCTAAAGCTTGGAAACAGCTCAAGTCCCCATCAACTGGAACCTGGATAAAGAAGATTTTTTAAAAATAAAATGGAGTACTACTCAGCCATCAAAAATGAGAAATTAGAGACATTTATTGTTAAATGGATGCATATTGAGGCCATACTCTTAAGTGAAATAAACAGGACACACATGTGTAAATACCAAATAGTTTCTCTGGTGTGAGAAACTGAAAGTGTGAATAAGGATTAAAATTATTAAAATGAATAATTGATAATTTGAACTAGGAAGAAAATTTCCAAAGGGTTAGGGGAAGTGGGAGTGGAAGGGGAAAAAAATGAAGGGAAAGGAAAAATTATGAGAAAAGGAAAAAATGGGAATAAAGTCTTTGTAAATAGGGAAGGGTGGAGGGGTTAAAGAGAGGACAGAGAATGGGGAAAAATTAAGAACCAAGATACATCATGTACAGCTATAAGCACCTAATGATAAATGTAAATGTATAGTATACCTAAAATGTACCAATAAAAGAATTTAAGCAAAAAATAAAAATGAATATATAAATAAAATAACCCAAGTCAAATGCACACAATAGTCAATTTCTTAAGAGAAATAGAAATTTTTAAAACTTAATTGAGATAAATAATTTTAAGAAAAATTATCAAATATTAAAGCTTAACATAATGCAAATCCTTGAAGAAGAAAACAAAGCAAGGGAACAGATGTAGATGTTATATGCTATAATTAAAATAAAAACTCTCCTCACCAAATTTTAAAATATTTCAAAACTTCACATTAAAAAAAGCACTTATATACTAAGAGTATTGATCTAGAATGACCAAAAGCCAAACTTTACTCAAAAACTACTACTGAGCCTTAAAGGAAAGAACATTGTCCTTTGACACTCAGGAAAAAAGTGATGACTTATAAGAAAAATTAAAATTGAATTATCATAATACTTTTCAGAGAAATGTTTGTGTCAGCAAAAAAAAATGACTCACTTAAGGAACTTAGTGAAAGAATATGCAATGTGAGGATTTTATGCCCAGGGAAATAACTTCTAAGTGTAAAGAGCACAGGTGAAATGTTATGAACATGAAAGAATTTGGGAGCTTTTGAGTTTATGAATCTTCTCTAAGGAATATACCAGAGATATTAACATAAGAATTGATGAGGAGCATTAAAGAGACAGTTATTTGCAGAACTGAGACCAAGAGTGGAAAATAGTGTAAGAACATAAAATGAACTATATTGTATACTGGCTACATATTTCAGCAATGCAAATGTACTTCAGTCACTTTTTAAAAATCTGAAAGAATATGGACAGAAAAATGTCACATGCTTACAAAAACTGGTAGGAGCCCTGTAGGTACTGGCCCCTGTACATAATCACAGCCCTAAATATTGACAGTGGTGTGAGTTATGATAATTGATGAATGAAGAATGATATTTTGAGGATGATGGCAATTCATTCATTCACTAAATGATTTTTTTCTTTTATTTGCACTTAATAAACACTTAGGGAACACCAGTTGTATGGATTGCACTGTACTAACTTGTATATATATACTGGTAAATATCATGAAATCAAAGATGTTGCCTGCAATCTAAAGAAGTTTAAACATTTGAAATTTTATTGAAACATCACAACTGAACAAAAATATCAATGGCATTAAAGACATTAATTAAGTTTTATTTAGGGAGGCAGTGTTTTTGCTTCCCTTGTGGCACAGGAGATAAGGTATAACTACAAAAGGCAAGATTTGTTAGAGCTATCAACCATTATTAATAGCTATCTATCCCCAAACTAAAACATCTATGGTGAAAAATTTTCAGGCAATCAAACAATTTATCTTGCAATATATATCCTCAATTTGCATAATTTTCTGTCTTAAAAAGATAGTTTATCATTAACTTTCCATGTTTTTATATCTTCACTAAGAGTTTAAAACAACATGCAATATATCAGAAATTCATTTGAATGAATTTGTTTAGTATAATTGTGTAAATATAATAAATTTCAAAAGGAACGAAAGATGACCACATTGTGTCAGAAATTATTTCTAAAAGTTAACTTGAAATTAGGGCTTGCTGTGTAAGTTGGAGTTTGAATGGCTAAAACAGGAGTTAAAGAATATTTGCTAAAACTGACTGAGAAGTAGAGGCAGTATTTATGGTATCAATACCATAGTTTTAATTTAATTTGATATTTATTAATCTACTTGGAGCTACTTTGAAAATCCACATTTTATCAATGGTGCATTTATTCAGCCTTAATACAAAATGAGTGTATTTACATATAATTTCTCCAACAAATCCGATTCTTTCCACTGCCTTTTGGTTAGCAGATTATTTTCAGGTCCTAGCTATAGGTATTATAAAACCAACACTTTGTGATTTAGAAAAAGGATAGGAATTTAAATATATCTTTTGAGGTTTGTTATTCTATGATAAAAACATTTTTTAAAACTCATTGTCCACTTGGAATTTAATTTCTTGTACAGAAAACAGAAAAGAAACTAACTCACTAATATGCTATTGAGTGTTAATTAATAAGTTAACTCTAAATAAACAGTACATTAAATAAGTAAAATATGTGTATATTGAGTAGCAAATACTTTAAAGAGTAAGATAAAATATAAGAGCGAGAGGAACACTGGTTAGGTTACCAAAGTCAGTGCAGAGGCTTCTGGAAAAGGTGACATTAGAGTGGACTGAAAACCATGAGAGAATGAGGGAGCATCCAGCAGGCACAGCATGAGTGTAAAGACACAGAGGCACGAGTGTGCCTGCCATGTTCAAAGAGTACCCAAGAGACTCTCAGAGCAGAGGGCAGAGGTAGGAATGGGGCATGAGGACATGGAAGGAATAGGGAGTCAGCTGTTCAGGGACCTTATTAGTATAGACTTTGCCTTTTACACTGAGTGAGATGGTAAGCCACAATGTGATGCAGAGCATAGGAGTAATGTGATTCCACTTTGGTTTTAATGGGATCATTGTCTTTGCCACATGCTAACAGACCTTGAAAGGGCCAGGGACAAAACGTGAAGAGCAGAGTGTCAGCTATTTGGAGAGATGATGGTGGCATACACTAGGATGGCAGCAGTGAGGTGAGGCGTCTAAAGCTATATAATGCAGAGACGCAGATTCTCCGTGAAGCAAGGGAAGCTTTAGGTTTAGGGATTTTGTCTAGTATAGGCTTCTTTCAAAAGAAGTTGGTATCATGAAATTGGTATCTGTTATGGCCCCTACCATGAGGCAAAGGCATGTATGCATGGAGGGATTAGAGCAAGGAACTGACGGGGTAGAGAGTGAAGGAGAAATAAAATTTGAATCAGAAGTTAGTCTGTGGAAAATTTTTTCCAAATGTGGGATGTGTAAATTTTAAGAGTAGAATTTTGTTTTTATTAATGTCTACTGAAATCAGAAATATTTTTATATCAGAGAAGCATTTGATAATGTTGCATGCAAAATTATAAATGTAGCTTAATTCATAAAATCTTGGATGAGATGAGTTTATCCTAATTTTTGCATTTGTAGACAGAAACTAATAGCATTATTAAACATACAAAGTAGAACTTGGTTAGAAGTCACATACTTTATATACTCTCATAAAATATTAATATAAATAAAATAATATAAAGTTAATGATGCCCCCTTAAAAGAGACATCATTGACAAACTGGCTAATGAATGTCATCTATTCAAAAAGTACCTAAAAGTATCTGTATATGAAAATTGAGATAAAAAAATTGAAATGCATGAAACTAAATGTCATACATAAAGAAATATTCACGAAAATTACTCCATATCCAAAGATTATTCTAGAAATTAATTAATTAACTTAATATTCTGAAAGCATTTCTGAAATTAATGAGCTGAAAATTCATAATTTTTATTCGCAAAGTAAGAATAATTTGAAACTTTCCATCAATTGTTGTGAGAAGAAGTGGATGGTCATTTTGTTCTTTTTAAAAAGATAATAAAATCATCATAAAAGATAACTTCCATAGGAAAAAGTTATCAATAAGCATATAGCCAAAATCTGTAGTGAAAAATGCTATAAAAATATGTTAGGCAGTTATTTAACAAAATATTTTTCTTTAATTCACAATGATTTTGTATTTGTCAGCTATTACAATTTTATATTATATTATGACTTTTTCTATTTCAAATGAATATTCATATTTGTGCCTTTTTATTTTCAAAAATCTGCATTTTACTTCTTGAAGTGATACATCTAAATTGGCCATGTTAGGGATGGTATAAGTAAAGAATCACTAGCCTAATTTTTTTTTTACAAATTTGAATAGGACCATGAGGAAATAAAGATAAATAGCAAAGATAAGAAATCCAATGACTGGGCCATTCACCCTTTAAAAGTGAAGACAAACAGAGGAATTAATAAGGGTGAGTGAAAATAAGCAGTCAACAGGGTTTCAGGAAAATAGTGTGATGTCTCCATGACATCACATACCACACATACCTAAGAAGGAGTGAGAAAAGATTACTATTCCTTCTATAACAAGCCTTCTGAATAGAGCTGAGTCAGCCCTTAAAACTGATCCAAAATGGCTAGCAAAGACAGAGAAGTAAACTGATTTGGGGTAGTATTGTTATAGGGCATGGAACCAATGTGAGGCATCCACAAGCTTCCAAAACAGAAAACTTCCATTACTCCCACAAGGGACAAAGCAGGTAGCACAAGGGCTCTCTCCTCAGCTTGCCCAGGTGCTGGGAAGAAAGGCTGAGACTTAAAAGCTATCAACAAATATGAAAGTACAGAGTCAAAATTTTTTATCAAAGTCTGACAAGAGCAGGTTCAAGGCAAGGCAAAAGTGCAATGAGCACATTGGAGAATAGTAGCAATGAATAACTTGAGATTTTGTGCATGAAAAAGGTGATTTTAAAAGATTTAATAATTAAGTTTATCAGTACATTTTAGATATATATAACGATAACATTCAACATAGAGAATTTGTACCTGTATATGATATATCTTGATTCATCTTTTTTTTCCCATTCTCCTTCCCTCCCTTCAATCCCTCTTTCCCTACTTATTTATAAATCTTTGTTTCTTTTTTTTCTTTTCATTCCTTTACCCCTTCCTCTTCCTATTTGATCATTTCCTTCCTATTTCACAATATCTATTATACATGCTTGTCCTTATTTACACTTCCAGTTTCTCACACCCAAGAAACGATGCGATATTTACACATGTGTGTCTGATTTATTTCAATTAAGAGTATAGTCTGTGAGTATAGTCTGGGGCTGGGAATTTAGCTCAGTTGTTCTGTCCCAAGTTTGATCCCCGGTACCACACACAAAAAAAGAGAGAGTACAGTCTCAAAATGCATCTGTTTACATAGAAATGTCTTAAGCTTATCCTTCTTTATGGTTGGGTAGTACTCCACTGTATATTTTTAAAACCCCATATCTTCTTTATCTATTCATCAGTTCACCCACATTTGGGCTATTTCCAAGATTTAGTTATGACAGAACATACTGCTGTAAACATGGTGTGTATTTATCGCTGGGGTATGATGCTTTTAATTTTTTCTGAAAGATATCAAGAAGGGGAATAGTAGGAGTCAAATGGAACCTCTAGTCTTAATTTTCTAAGAACTCTCCATACTGATTTCCAGAATGGTTGCACTACCAACAGTGGAGAAGAGTTCCTTTTTCCCCACAGGCTCCACAGCATTTGTTATTGGTTGATTTCTTGATAATAGCCATTCTTTCTAGAGTGATATAGAATCTCAGCATTGTTTTAATTGGCATCTCTCAAATGACCGGTGATGTTGACCATTTTTTCATATATTTATTTACCATTTGTACTTCTTCATCTGAGAAGTGTGTATTCATTTCAGGTGCCCATTTTTTGGATTTGGGCTTTAATAAACCTGGAGGGTCTGATTCTTTTGAGTACTTCATGTATTCTAAATATTAGTTCTTTGTCTGAGGAACAGCTGGCAAAATGTTTTCTCACACTGTGAGTTGTCTCTTAAATCTGTTGGTGGTTCCTTTTGCTGTGCAAAAACTTTATAATAAGATGAGATCCCAGTTATTGAATCTTTGTATTATTTCCCATGCAATCAGGGTTTCGTTCATAAAGTCTTTAACTGAACCTATGTCTTCAAGAATTCTACCTATACTCTCTTCCACCAGATTTAGTGTTTCTGTTTTAATATTTAGATCTTTGATCCATTTTGATTTTAGTTTAGTGAATGGTGAGAGACATGAGTCTAATTTTAGTCTTCGGTATGCGGAAAGCCAGTTTTTTTTTTCAACACCATTTACTGAAGAAGCTGTCTTTCTTCCAGTGAATGTGTTTGTTGAAGATAAGTTGGCTGAGTATATTTAGAGTTGTTTTTGAATCTTCCAATCTGTTCCATTGATCCTGGTATTCTTTTTTTGCATACCATGTTGTTTTTATCACAGTAGCTTTGTAGTATAATTTCTAGTCAGGGATTGTGATGTCCCCTCCCTTGCCTTTGTTCCCCAGAATTGCTTTTTCTGTTATAGGTCTCTTCTGGTTCCAAATGAACTTTAGGATTGTTTTCTCTAATTCTATGAGGTATGTTCTTGGTATTTTGATCCAGATTGCATTAAATCTGTGTAATAATTTTGAGAGTATGGCCATTTTCACTATGTTGGTACTTTCTACCCAATAGCAAGGGTCATCTTTCTATTTTCTGATATTCCCTTCAATCTCCTTTTTCAGAGTACTGGAGTTTTCAATGTAAAGATCTTTTATTTCTTTTGTTAGATTGATTTCTAAGTATTTTATTTTATTTTTTTGATGCTATTGTGAAAGATGTGGTTTCCCTAATTTCTCTCTCAGTAAGCTTGTTATTCTTGTATAGGAATGCGATTGATTTTTGAGTGTTGACTTTGTATCCAGCTACACAAGTGAATTTGGTTATTAAACCTAGAAGTCTTCTGGTGGAGTTTTTGGCATCTTCTATGTAGAGTATCATGTCATCTGCAAATAGTGATACTTTAACTTCTTCCTTTCCTATCCTTATTCCTTTTATTTCTTTCTCTTCCCTAACTGCTCTGGGTAACATTACAGAACTATATTGAATAAGAGTGGTGATTGGGGCATCCTCATCTTGTTTCTGATTTTAGAGTGAACGCTTTCGGTTTTTGACCATTTTGTATGACATTGGGTGTTGGTTTATCATAGATGGCTTTTATCAGATTGAGATAAAGACCATGTGTTGAAATTTTCTGTAGAGTTTTTATCATGAATAGGTGTTGAATTTTGTCAATGCTTTTTTTTGCATCTATTGAGATGATCATACAATTTATTTTTGTCCTTGGCTCTGTTAATGCGGTGTATTACATTTATTGATCTCCATATGTTGCACCATCCCTATATCCCTTGGATGAATCCTATTTGGTCATTGTGTATAGTCTTGATGATTTGCTTCATTCTGTTTGCCAGTATCATATTGAGAATTTTTCAGTCGATATGCACTAGGCAAATTGGCCTGTAATTCTCCTTTTTGGTTGGATGCCTCTCTGGTTTTGGTATCAGGGTAATGCTTCCAGGCATGATTTTAGGAATATTGCTTCCCTTTCAATTTCATTAAAGAGTTTGAAGAGAAGTGGTATTAGATCATCCCTAAATGTCTTGTAGAATACAGCAGTGATTCCATCAAGACCTAGACTTTTCTTTATTGGTATGTTTTTAATTACGTCTTCAATTTCATTGACTGATATTAAGTTATTTCAAATTTTTATTTCTTCTCAACTCAGCTTTGTTAATTCATGTGTATACAGGAGTCTGTCCATTTCTTCTGTATTTTCTATCTTATTAGAATACAGGTTTTGAAGTAGGTATTGATGATCTTCTGGATTGCTGCAGAGCCTGCTGTGATTTCAACCTTTTCATTCCTAATTATATGAATTTGAGTTCTTTCTTTCTTTTTTGATAAGATTGGCTAAGGGTTTGTCAATTTTACTAATCGTTCAAAGAACCAACTCTTTGATTCTTTGATACTTTGTATCATTTTCTTAGTCTCCATCACTTTAATTTCTGCTCTGATCTTTATAATTTCCTCCCTTGTACAAGCTTTTGGGCTTGACTAGAACAGAGGAGGATGTGTGAGGACCTGGAGGGTCCAATTGTAATGGGGACTGGGAGCAGCCTCAGGCTTTCTCTGTCTGAGGGCACCATAGAAAGTGGGAGAGCAACACAGAGACCAACAGCTTAAGGGGAAGTGGGCAGGCTGCTGAGGGACAACCAGAAAGCTGCTGGCTGAAGAGTGTGTCCCCAGCCCCCAGATCCAGAGGCCAAGATCAGCCCCGCACCCATCACTCATCCTATTGCAGACTTGGTGGGGTTACCCAGCACAGTTTTGGGCTATGACTTGGACACTACCACAGAACTGTGGGCACCAGAGGAATTTTATTCTTTTTTTTCTCTTTGATTAAATTTCCTTTTTAAATCTGTTCATTTGTTTGTTTCAGTTGTACAGGTTTTTGCTTTTATTGTTTGTTTTATTTTGTCATTTTCCTTCTTTCCTTAACTATCTTTCTTGACTTTTGATATTTTCATGTAAGTGAGCATTGTCTCTAGTTTTTGTGGTTTGCTTTGATATTCTTTTGCTTTCTCTTTTATTCTTTCCATCCTGTCCTCTTCTCTGGTTTATCAAAGGTTGGAAAAAGTTTTAAAATGGAAGAAATAACTATGTAGGGATAGGGATGATGAGAATGAAACAGTTGCATACTGGAGTGAGAGAGCATAGAGTTGCCTGACTAGCCAGGAGAGATGGAAATATACATTCCATAGCAGCAGGTTAGAAGGCGGAGTGCCAGGCTTGGTGCAGGTGACAGCGAATGGGGGCTTGTCCTTGTTTTCCACAGCTTTCACTGAGAAATAAGAAATGAGGTCATCATCTAAAAGAAAGGAATAGAGATAAATATAAAAATTTTAGGGCAGAAGGAAGAGTGAGTTCCTTTAGGCTATAGTTACCTTGGAATTCACCCAGCCAGTACAACCAATAGCTTGATATGAAAATGTCTTGTCCCAAATGTTTCTAAGCTCTGTGCTATATTCTAAGAATAGCTGTTCTTTATAGAGTACATTCCAAAATCAGGTATTAAAAGGTAGAAATGGCTGTAATTGTGTTTTTTTTAAAAAAAATCCTTCCTTTTGAAAAAGAAAAGCTATTTTTCATTGCAAATATAAAAAACCCTAGAAGATTTTATGTAAGATTTGACTAATTTTACCTACATTGATTCCTGTTAGAAAAAAATGCATGAAATATTTAAATGCTATGCCTCAAGGTCACCACTTAGTATTCTTGTTTTATGGAGAGGTGCTATGTGCCTCCATTTAATATCTCAAATTTGCATGTTTGTTAACCTACAGTTAAAAATGATCCTTTGGCAAGAATATCTTCGATTTTATGCAGGTTTAGGAGGTTTATTCTTTCATATAAGATCACTATTCTATGAGTGTTGTGGTTTACATTCTGAAACTAATATAAAGAGTATACATAGACACACAAGTTCATGCACATATATTTAAATATCTACCATAACCCCAGATGGAAGAGACATTTCTGAATGCTAGAAGCATCATGTATAGTAGATATCAAGAAGTCATAAATATATAATATGAAGTTATCCTGGCTTCAGGGATAAATATTCAGTACCTGGTATTACCTGATAAAGTCATACATATAAATAGCTCCATTTTATGTGATAATTAGTGAATCTAGCTTTAGCATCTGCTTTTAGCAGATAAACAGAATTTATTATTTTGAATAAGGCAGCCACAGTCCTTCATAGCCTTGTGAAGAATTGGCAAATAGAGGGGTCATAAGACAGAGGAAAGGTGAGTATGAAATTTTATATAAATTCTGTCTAGAATGACAACTGTCAGTTTTACATAAATTTTTAGAAATTATCAAGTGCATGTTTAAACTTCATATTCTCCAAGAATGCTAAAATAAAGCTCAATTGAAAGACATCTGGGGAATTTCTGTACAATTTATTTTTATACTTGAATTTTAGAGTTTTATCATATTTCAAAATAGTTCTACATCTTCTGTTTAAACTTACCAACAAATAACTGAGCGTTTTTCTTTTTTGTTGTTTTGTTCAACTGTCTACCATCTAAAAGCAAGTGATAAGCTGAGAAATGTATTTTAGTAAATGTATTTATAAGAGATAAACCAAAGAATAATGTAGGCAGTTGTTAAAAGGTACAGATATAATAAATCCACCTTCATATCTACTCAGTTCCTCTGCTTAGAAGGATCAAATTTAAGTTGCCTCTTCAAGCTGTCCATATCATAAACTTCATATTGTTTTCCCTTAACATAGTTCAAGGACTAAGCTCAGATTTACTTCAGATACTTAAAATATTTTGAATGCAAAGAATAACTCCTAACTGTTTGAACCAACCAAGTTTCAAAACCATTTCCTAGGTTTAATAGAATTTTGTATTGCTTTTAAGTGCCAATAAATAAGATGAAAAGAAAAATAAGTACATAAAAGGAAACTTTAAGATAATTGAGGAAAAATAAAGATGAACATTTAAGCTTGAATTACAGATGCTGATTCTAACATTAAATGAGAAAAAATAAATTTAAAAAATAATAGAAGGAAGCAAAAGACCGCTACATTGAGAACTACAACACTCTGAAAAAAGAGATCAAAGAGGATATAAGAAAATGGAAAGACATCCCTTGTTCCTGGGTAGGAAGAACCAATATAGTGAAAATGGCCATACTTCCAAAACTGCTATACATATTCAATGCAATCCCTACTGAAATCCCAACAGTATATTTCACAGAACTAGAGAAAACAATCCAAAAATTCATTTGGAGCCAGAAGAGACCTAGAATAGCAAAAGAAATTCTAGGCAACAGAAACATGGCAGGGGGTATCACAATCCCCAACTTGAAACTATACTACAAAGCCACTGTGATAAAAATAGCATGGTACTGGCAAAGAAACAGACCCGAGGAACAGTGGAATAGATTAGAAGATGCACAAACAACTCCATATATACTCAGCTACCTCATCTTTGACAAAGGAGCCAACTATCTTCATTGGAAGAAAGATAGGCTCTTTAATAAATAGTGTTGGAAAAATTGGATTTCAACTTGCTAAAGATTAAAACTAGACCCCTATCTTTCACCATGCACTAAACTAAAATTGAAGTGGATTACAGTTCTAAATATTAAAACAGAAAAACTAAATTTTCTGGAAGATAAGTTATGTAGAACTCTTGAAGACATTGTTATAGGAAAAGACTTTATGAACAAATCCTCATTCACACAGGCACTAGCACAAAGAATCAACAACTGGGATCTCATCTTTTTAAAAAGCTTCTGCACTTTAAAAGCAACCACCAACAGACCTAAGAGTCAACCTACAATGTGGGAAAAAATATTTACCAGCTGTTTTGCAGACAAAGGTCTACTATCTAGAATAGAGAACTCAAAAAAATCAGACCCCCCCAAATAAAAAGACCCAATTCAAAAATGGGCATCTGAAATGAACAGACATTTCTCAAAGAAGTAAAAGCAGCAAATAAACATAAGAAAAAATGTTCAGCATCACTGGTCCTTCAAGAGATGCAGATGAAAACAATGCTGAGATTCCACCTCACCCAAGAAAGAATGGCTGCTATCAAGAAATCAACCAATAACAAATGCTGGTGGGGTTGCGGGGAGGAAGGAACCCTTTTCCATTGTTGGTGGGAGTGGAGAATGGTCCAATTACTGTGGAAATCAACGTGGAGATACCTTAAAAAACTAGGATTACACATTCCATTTGACTCATTTATCCCTCTGTTGAGTATCTTTCCAAAAGAACTAAAAGAATCATACCACAGTGACATATGCTCACCCATGTTGATAGTGACACAGTTTGTAATAGCTAAAACTTGGAAACAGCCCAATTGCCCATCAACTGGAGACTGGATAATGAAGATGTGTTTTTTTTTTTTTTTGTAAAATGGAGTACTACTCAGCCCTAAAGATTGTGAAACTAGAGACATTTATAGCTAAGTGGATGCACATTGAGACCATACTCTTAAGTGAAATTAATAGGACACACATGTGTAAATACTGAATAGTTTCTCTGGTGTGCAAAAGCAAAAATGTAAATAAGGATCAAAATGTATGATTGATATTTTGTAATAGGAAAAAAAGATCTAAAGGAGTAGGGGAAGTGGGAGGGGTAGGGGAAAGGAAAAATGGGAAAAGAAAAAATATGAGAAAAGGAAAAACATGAAAACAAAGTCTTTGCAAATAGGGAAGAGTAGAGGAGGTGAAGGGAGGGCAGTGAAATGGGGAAAAAATAAGAACCAAGATACATCACATAAAGGTGTAAGATCCCAATGATGAATGTAACTATTTTATACCTAAAATGTACCAATACACTTAATGGAAAAAAATAATAGATTTTATATATAAAAAAAACCTTAAACACTAGGAACAAAGTTTAACAGGAAACTAGAAAGTAATTGGAGGCTTTAATGTTCACCAATACACATAATTAACCTTAATATATAAAGAATACTTAAGTATCATTAAGAAAAAAATGAATATACAAAAATGAGTAAAGTGAATGAAAAATGAAAAAATATCACAAAAGAATGAATCTAATGAATATTAAGATTTTAAACCTTTAATTCATCTGGGACATAAAATTTTAAGCAAGAATACAGTAGCATTTTAAACTTACTAATTAGGTAATAATTTTAAAGGTGAAAATTAAAATGAACAATATTCATTTTGCATCCGGTCACTTATTATTAGTGGAAGTGTATAAATGTCAAATTTTTCAGAAAGACAATTTGTCAACAGACAAAATAATGCTGTTATCTTTTGGTATAATGATTATACTTGTTAAATGAAAATCAAAGGAGTATACAGTGATTTCATCTTCTTGAATTCTAAAAAATCTAAATAGGAAAGTAATTCTTGGTTCTGTCAATGTCACCTGTTTTTTTTTTTCCATTTTCTTTCCCCTGTCTCCCCACGTGTGTGTGTGTGTATATATATATATAATCTGAATGTGTATATATATATGCATATATATAGTATATATGCATATGCTTCTGCCTTTTGTTTTTTATACTCTGACAAAAATACACCACTGATCATGGTAAATGTATGTAATAAAGTTAGAATACATCAAGAGTTTTTAGGACTATATGTCAGAATTTAGTAAAAAAGCATTGGCCCTTGAGTTGTAGAGTTTTATAAACTGCATAACTATGAATAACACAAGCTAATCCCTAGCATGAACCAATTTAGAACTGGCTATATTCTTTATACTAACATCTGTAGGGTAGGATACGGAGGCAGCTTTACTCCCAAACCTGTTGCAACACTTTAGCAGTCATGGTTGAGATAACATTGGCCCCTTTCCTGGACTGTCCAAGGTCTAGCACCCCAGTAATTTAGTCTAGCCCAGTTTACAGCTGTAAGATAATGGACAAACTGCTGTATCAGAATTCTATCGGGATTGATTGTCTCTTGACTTGTTGTTTCTGTAAATGTTCCACAAGTATTCCCATCAGCAAGAAAAAAAAAAAAAACTCTTTCACAGGACCTCTTCTCAAGTGAGAAGAAAGAGAATAAATACAAGTTTATGTATTTACTTATTGATTGATAACACCATTACTTTTCAGTCTATCACCTCTCATTGAGTGAGTGCACTTTGAATAATGGCCTACTCTGTCAGCATGCCCTATTCCCCCAAATTGTACACTTGCAAGGCTAATTGCTGATATTGTACAAGGACACAGGAAGATGTGTTGATTGGTGCCCAGAAAAAATAAAGCTATGGTTAATACAGCAGGGATATTATTCAAATAAACTGCAATAATCACTTGGCCCTTTAAAATTGGGCATAAAGTTCAAAACCAAAGCGTTTTTGACCATGAGACAGACTTGAAACATCAGGACATTATGTGCCATTACTAATTTGAAGGTAGCAGAAACTGTGTCTCTGGGAATGCAAGAATCCTCTAGAAGTAAAGCAGTCCTACTGACAGCAAAAAGAAAATGGAAACCCTGATGTTATAATCTCCTGGACGTTAATTCTTCCAACAACAAAAATGAACTTGGAAGAAAATTGCTCTCCAGATTTTCCAGATAACAAATCAGCCTAGCCAACACACTGATTTCAACCTTGAAATATATTGAATAGAAATTCCAGTCATTTCGTGTCAATCTGACCTGCAGAATTGTGTACTAACAAATGGATGTTGTACTAAGCTGCTGAACTGGTGGCAGTTTGCTATATAGCATTAGAAAAAATACTGCAATACAATAGTGTAAAAACATTTCCATTTAATGTTAATAGTTGGTTGCAGTTCCCATAAAAACACTGTACTTTAATAGTATTGACATAATAACTAAAAATAGAGTGAAAAAGTAGGAAAAGCAAGATAATTGAAGGGGAAAAATCTACCAGTTATCAAGATCTTTATAAAATTATAATAGTTAAAATTACCATTTTAAAACAATACACAAACATGCAAGGTTAGCATAGCACAGAGTCTAGAAACAAATAAATATGTATAAGAAAATTTGGTATATTTTGGCAGTGGGGTAGCCTCCTTCTGAGTGCTGGGACTGGCTCACCTTCTCTGCCCTAGGAGCACAGAATGGTGGCAGGGGAGCCTCCTTCCGGGTGCTGAGACTGGCTTACCTTCTCTTCCCTAGGACTGTGGGATGGCAGAAGTGGAGCCTCCTCCCTTACATTCTCTTTTAAAATCTTGTTTCCCTTCCTTCCCTTACTCCTCTCTTGTTGCCCTTCCCATTTGAACAAGGTTTCCTGACTTCCTAGTATCTATCTTCCATTTTGCTCCTTACTCACCCTTTGTGTTTCTCACACAAGAGAAGCAACATGATATTCAAACTTGTGTATCTGATTTATTTTACTTAAATAATGGTCTCAAGGTGCATCCATTTACCTAAAAGTGTCTCAAATTTATCCGTCTTCATGGCAGAGTAGTACTCTATTGCATAGAAATACCACATTTTCTATATCCATTTATATGTTGATGAATATATGGGCTATTTCCAAGATTTAACTATTATAAATTCTGCTGCTATAAACATGAGGGTGCATATTTTACTGTGGTATGATTGTTTTAAGTGTTTCAGGAAGATACCTAGAAGGGGAACCTCCCATTGTAGTTTTTTTGAGGAATCTCCATGCTAATTTCCATATTTGTTGTACCAATTTAAACTCCTGCCAACAATGGAGAAGGATTCCTTTCCCCCTCACAGCCTCACCAGCATTTGTTGTTCACTGATTTCTTAATGATAGCCATTCTTTCTGGAAAGAGAGGAAATTTCAGTGTTGTTTTAACTTGCATGTTATGAGTGGGCAGCAATATTGAACATTTTTTAATATATTTATTTGCTGTTTTCACTTCTTTATCTGAAAAATGTCTGTTCATTCCAGATACCCATTTATGGATTGGGTCTTTAAATTGGCGGACAGGGAGGGTCTGAATTTTTTGAGTTCTTTATATATTCTAAATATTAGTCCTTTAGGAAAGAGCTAATGGTAAAAATTGCTAATAAAAAGACCAAGTAACTTACTGAGATAAAAGAGGCATTGTCAAAATGTCTTTGTGGAGGTGCTTAGCAGCCAATATTTAGGAAAATGAGAAATAGAAAAACAATAAGAGGTTCTTTTCTCATATTACACTGCAAAACAAAAGTCTAAAAATATCAAAATATTATAAGAATGAAACTTTAGATTCCTCCTATTAGGAAGGAGAGTACATGACATAAATTTCTGCAGTGCAATGAAATGTTTTCCAATAAAATTATGGGCAGAAATCTTAACCCAGGAATGTCCCTTCTTAATTTATAATTTAGAAAATCTTTTACATGTATTCAAAACGTTCATTTCAGAAATAATCATTGAACTGTTGTTTCTCATAGACATTCATTGATAATGTAAACAATAAGAGAAAAAGGAATGCATAGAATGTTGTGTTTATAAATGGAATATTACAAAATAGTAAAAACAAATCAGATCTTCATGAATAAATGAGATAAAAAATAAGTTGGTGAGTAAAGAAAGCATAATTAAATCAACTTCGAGAAGTAATCCATTCCAAAACTGGCACAATATATATATCATTTTGTCCTTGATTATCTTGTAGTAACAGAAAGTTAAAGATGGAGATAGAGAGAAAAGCAGGAGGAGGAAGAAAGAAAGCAAGATAATATTCAAGCAAGCAAGAATGAAAGAACAAACAGGAGGAACAAAAGAAAAAGCCACAATAATAAAGTTATACCAAAGGGACTCTGGAGTAAAGTGAAAGTTCTCACAAAGATTGAATAATAGGAAAACTAAATAAATAAAGTAGTTCTGGATTATTATCCAAGATATAAAATCAGTATCCACAAATCATACTGATATAAAATGATTGAATAAATACATATGCCACATAAATTTAAGATGCTAATAATAGTAGAACTAGATATAGTGTTTATGAACTATATACTATTATCATAATTTTTCTGTAAATTTAAATACATTCTAAAACTTTAAAGTTTATAAAAAAGAAAAACAAAAAAATCAGCTAATTGAATACAATAGTACCTTGGTATATGAACTTAATTTGTTTTATGATTTGGGGAAAGATGGCTGAGCTTGTGTCTGTGTGGAGAAGATGGCCATTTGTCACCCAATGCAGAGTTTGCAAACAGAAACAAAATTTTGCCGAGTGGTTTTGTTTGGGAACAAAATTGTGTCCAAAAAGATTTCATGAACTGAGGTATTACTGTAACATGATTCTAATCCTTTATAAGGCAAAGATGGTATTAGCATGATAAGATCTGAAATGTATTAAACCAAAGGTGTGTTATTATATTCAATCACCTTATATAACATACATTGTATTGGTGTCTTTTTAGTCTTTCAAGTTTAAAGTAAATCAAGTATCCATTTGATTAAAAACTGAAAACTCTGCCAAATATTCCATGAATAGATGAAGCCAGATCATCACTTATGTAGATAATCACAGAATTACTGACATAACTTTGTTGCATATTTATTTTCTTCTTCACATCCATAGATTTTTATTGTGACAAGGAGTTCAGAAAACCCTATTGAATATTTAGCTTTATAAGTAGTTATTGTAATACCTTTGCTACAAATAAAAACTTGCTACAATTTCAATGCTTTTGAGAATTTGAAAAGAAAACACTTTAGTGTGTAATAAACCCCTTCAAACCTAGCTGCCTTCATTTCAGTATTTTACATTCTAAATATTGCAGCTAACTTTTTGTTTATAAAAATATTTCAAACACAACAATTCTGCTATTTTATGTTGATTGGGAAATAATGTTAGCATGTGTCTATGCTACATTACAGATAATGTCTCATTTCCTCTGCTTTGTCTCCACAGGATACAGGGATCAAGCTTGTAAACACCGAAGTATGAAAGAAGTAAAAGTACTCATTGTTCTCCTCTTGTATATTTTACTCAAATGCATTTTTCTTTTTACACATGGAAGGCAGAGACTGGCTCTGTTAATGAACTGCCCATGTACTTCTCTAAAAGGTTCTGAAAGTCTTTTCAAGAAAAGGATAGTTGCAAGGTGTTTATTATTCTGTTGAAAAATTTTTAAAAGCCTTCTAGAAATCAAGAGAAGCAAGAGGAACAGTCTGAGAATACAAAGATGTGGTTATCCAGTCACTGGATAGATAATTCTGAAAAAGTGATAACATGTTAATTATTTAAGAGTGCTCTAAGTGTATTTGACAGGTGATTACTAATGACATTCTTGTGTTTATGGCCCTGTGGGGAATATGGATAAGCTGATGCAAGTCATTTGCCTCAAAACATCTGGTTAAAGATCATTGTTCTCTGACCAAGTCAGAACATAATATTAATTAAAAACTAAGGAGATTAATGCTTCTTTACATTCCTGAAGCAGTGCTATAGCCAGACCTTTCAAATATGGAATTTGTTTCACTGGCTCAAACTCATCTTGCTTTGTTTCAGTATTACTGAGAAATTAGCTTCAAGAACACATGAGGGAAAAAAAGCCAATTTTCTAAAGAAAATTTTGTGCATTTATGAAACCTTGGAGGAAAACATGTCTTCATTCACAACAGAGTTTCTTACCCTTTTTGTGCAAGCTGACAGATCCATTAGAAAATGTGATAAAAGACATGGTAGCTTTCCCTGTTGACTATAGAATGTAGGCACATACATACTTTCGAGTTTTACAAACAATATCTTGGGGTCTTGTACATTCTAAAGCCCAACAAGGAATCACAGGTCAATAATTTGTAATTTTTCAAAAACTTTTTACTCCAGCAATCATTACAAATTTCTAATATTTCTATATTGGTGAATTTCTATAATCTTAAATAAGAAGTGTATACATAGTCACAAGGCTGCACATTGTATCAAAATTTTTCAAAAGTCATTTAAACACAAAAGAATAGATTTTAGCATTGAGAAGGTAAGATATGTGTTGGTTTGGTGATGGGGAGCATTAAATTTTACTCACAAATTTAAAATATGAAGGAGAGATTCTTTTCAGAATACTAATTTTTCACCAGGAAGTGAAATGTGAACAGGAATATAAAGGTGGGTAAGTAATTTATAACTACAATAAAGAAAATCCATGTGGGAATATTCTAGATAGTCTCTAGATATATATGTATATTACAATAATACATGTATACATCAGACAATAAGTGAAATCTCTTCATTTATTTTAAGAGTTTTTTAACAGATAGGCAAAATTATAAATGAAAATAGATTGTCAAACCAAAGAGTAAACTAGATGCTACAATAAGGCTTGTAGGCATATATATTTATATATATTTAACCAAATATACCACACCAATTAATTATTTTCATCGAATATTTCTGCATATTATAGATAATATTAAAAATGCCTTTTTTTTTTTTTTACAAATTATAGATGTTTATGGAGTCCTTGTGCTTGTCCAGATATTATTTGAAGAAATTGGAACTCAATATGAAAAAATTAGGCATGGTTCTTCATGGAATTTGCAGAGACTTTCCATGTTGGAAGAGTTAGCAGAGGCAGGCTTTGTGTGTTCTGATCTGGGCCTACTTTCTAAACTTTTCTTGTACCGCTGTGCCATTGTTCGCAACACTACACCCATACTCTTCTTTTATGTCTTGCCTTTTGACCATTCATATTTCCTGACCTTTGGAAAATTCTTCCTACATTTACAAATTTGTAACATCTACCTGTGTGACTTTAATCCTGGTCATCTCTAGCTAATTTTAACTTATTTTTCAGATCTTATTTATGTTTTCCGTGCACGGATACTTGAGCTTTTGTAGTTCTCTTAAATTTTTTTGAACACATGTCACATTTCAAATTATTTCCTTAATTTTTTAAAATAGAATTTTGACATCCATGACATAAATTCCTAGGCCAAAAAAAATTCCTGGAACTGAGTTGATGTTTGGTACAGTTTCAAAGCATAAATAAATGTATGAATAACAGAATAATTATATAATGTATCTCTGAGGGAAAATGCAGTCAATACAAGCAAAAAGCAGAGTTCAGAGAGGTATATTGAAAATCACAGAAAATGTGTTTCCTTAAGATCTTCATTTTATCCAGCCAAAAAGCCATAATTCACAGATCCACAGAAATATATTGAATAATAAACAGTAAGACAGTGTCAAATTTTTGTCTTTTTAATTAGATCTTATAGTACAAAATAAAATGTCTTTTTTAGTAGCAAATCAACATATATTCATTTGAGTGGATTGATGAAGTCTGTTAAATCCCCAGAAGTATATAAAATGAATGAATTCTAAGAACAGGGTAAAAGGGATTCCAAGACTATACTTCCTCAATTACAATTGTTTTAGCCAAAGCAAACATGTTAAATATTTATACATTATAAGCAGGTTGCCATTCTTAGAAATTAGATTCTTTTCCTTTTCATTAGATATCTTCATTGGATGTTTCATTTTTTAATATAAATTAACTGAAAACATGGACAAATAAGAACAGATGTAGAATCACACATTTGAAAATAATTAAAATCAAAACAGAAAAGCACTCATTATCTATTCCTTTCTCACCATACCTTTATTTGATATGCAAATTAGCATGGATTCAGCCCATATCTAAATTTTAATGGGCAGTTTGCTAATTCACTTTATATAACGTAGAACTCAGAAGTAGAGTTTATAAATTAAATTATACAAAGATCTTGTTTTGATTTCTAATATTTTATTCATAAATATGAAATTGTTATGATTTTAAATATTCCAAAATAACCAATCAATTTACTGTGAAGTGTTTTCTAATATTATTCTGGATTACTTATTTGTTTTTATTTCAATGAAATTACCTCATTTTTCTTTTACCTATTTTACATACAAAGAATGAAAATCTCAATTTAAAAAGTACATTCTTCTTATAGCAAGAAACATAAAATCCAAGAATAAATTTTTTTAAAAATATTTTTTAAAATTAATTTTATTGGTACATTTTAGGTATACAATATCATTCATCATTGCAAATTTGCACATTTACATAATCTGTCTTGGTTCTTATTTTTTTCCCCATTCCCCTGCCCTCCCTTCAACCCCTCCTTCCTTCCCTATTTACAAAGACTTTGTTTCCTTTTTTCAATTTTCTCATATTAATTTCATTCCCTTCTTTCCTTTCCCCTACCTCTACCACTTCCTGTTTCCCTTTGTCCTTTTTCTTCCTATTTCACATTATCTATTATAGCTTTTAGTCCTTATTTACACTTTCGGTTTCTCACACTAGAGAAACTATTAAGTATTTACACTTGTGTGTCCTATTTATTTCACTTGAGTATCTCCTCAATGTGCATTCATTTAGTTATAAATGTCTCTAATTTCTCATTTTTTATGGCTGAGAAGTACTCCATTTTATATTAAAAAAATACCCCACATTTTCTTTATCCTGTCTCCAGTTGATGGTCAATTGGGCTGCTTCCAAGTTTTAACTATTACAAATTGTGCTGCTATGAACATGGCTGCACATATATCACTGTGGTATGATTCTTTTAATTCTTTGGGGAAGACACCCAGCAGGGGACTAGCTGGGTCAAATGGGACTTCCAGTCCTAGTTCTTCGAGGTATCTCCAGACTGCTTTCCACAGTGGTTGCTCCAGTCTGCACTCCCACCAGTAGTGGAACAGGGTTCTCTTTCCCCATAGCCCTGCCAGCACTTGTTATTGGTTGATTTCATGATAGCAGCCATTCTTTCTGGGGTGAGGTGGGATCTCAGTATTGTCTTTATTTGTATCTCTCAAATGTCCAGTGATGTTGAACACTTTTTCATATGTTAATTTGTTATTTCTACTTCTTTGCCTGAGAAATGTCTGTTCATTTCAAATGCCTATTTTTGGATTGGGTCTTTAAATTTGGGAGGTCTGATTTTTTTAAGTTCTTTATAGATTCGAGATAGTAGACCTTTGTCTGAGGAAGAGCAGGTGAAGATTTTTTCCCACATTGTGGATTGTCTCTTCACACTGCTGGTGGTTTCTCTTGCTGTGCAGAAGATTTTAATAAGAAGATATCTCACTTGTTGATTGTTTGTGTTGTTCATGGGCAACTGAGATTTTGTTCATAAAATCTTTTCCTACACCAATGTCTTCAAGAGTTCTACCAAACCTCTGTTCTGGCCGGTTCAGCATTTTGGTTTTAATATTTAGATCTTTAATCCATTTTGATTTTAGTCTAGTACATAGTGACAAATATAGGACTAGTTTTAATCTTTGGCAAGTTGAAACCCAATTTTTCCATCAGCATTTATTAAAGAGGCTACCTTTCCTCCAGTGAGAGTGTTTCACTCCTTTGTCAAAGATGAGGTGGCTGAATGTGTCTGGAGTTGTTTTTGCATCTTCTAATCTCTTCCACTGGTCCTCAAGTCTATTTCTTTGCCAGTACCATGCTGTTTTTATCACAGTGGATTTGTAGTATAGTTTCAGTTGGGGGTTGTGATACCCCCTGCCCTGTCTCTGTTGCCTAGAATTGCTTTTGCAATCCTGGGTCTCTTCTTCTTCCAAATGTATTTTTGGATTTTTTTTCTCAAGTTCCATGAAGTATACTGCAGAGATTTGAATTGGGATTGCACTGAATCTGTATAGCAGTTTTGGAAGTATGGCCATTTTTACTATGCTGATCCTTCCTACCCAGGAACAAGGGATGTTTTTCCATTTTCTGATATCATCTTCAATATTACTTTTCAGAGTGCTATAGTTTTCAGAGAAGATATCTTTGAATGCTTTTGTTAGTTTGATTCCTAGATATTTCATTTTTTTGGATGCTATTGTGAAAGGAATTGTTTACCCTACTTTTTTCTCAGTTTGTTGTTCCTGTATAGGAAAGCTATTGATTTTTGTGTGTTGACCTTGTATCCAGCTACTTTACTGAATTTGGTTATTAAGTCTAGAAGACTTTTGGTGGAGTTTTTGGGGTCTTCTATATAGAGTATTGTGTCATCTACAAATAATGACAATTTGACCTCTTCTTTTCCTATCTTCATTCCTTTTATTTCTTTCTCTTGTCTAATTGCTTTGGCTAATGTTTCCAAAACTATATTGAACAGGAGTGGTGATAGTGCACATCCTTGTCTTGTTCCTGATTTTAGTGTGAAGGTTTTCAGTTTTTGACCATTTAGTGTGATATTGGCTGCTGGTTTTTCATAGATGGCTTCTATCAGACTGAGGTAGAGATCATCTATTCCAATTTTGTGTAGGGTTTTTATCATGAATGGGTGTTGGATTTTGTTGAATGCTTTTTCTGCATCTGTTGAGATGATCATATGGTTTTTGTCCTTTGCTCTATTGATATAGATATAGTGTATTACATTGATTGATTTGCACATGTTGAATCAAACCTGCATCCCTGATATGAATCCCACTTGATCAGGATGTATGATCTTCTTGATGATCTTCTGCATTCTATTTGCCAGTATCTTATTAAGGATTTTAGCATCTATGTTTATTCTTGAGATTGGCCTATAGTTCTCTTTTACAGGTGGGTCTTTTTCTGCTTTGAGAATCAAGGTGATGCTTGTTTCCCAAAATGAATTTGGGAGTATTGTTTCCCTTTCAATTTCATTGAAGAGTTTAAAATTAGTGTCAGTAGTTCCTCTCTAAATGTCTTGTAGAATTCAATGGTCAAGTCATCAGGACCCCGGCTTGTCTTGGTAAGTTTTTAACTACATTTTCAATTTCATTGATTGATATCATGTTGTTTAGAATTTTTATGTCTTCTTTGTTCAAATTTGGTAATTCATACTTATCTAGGAATCTGTCCATGTCTTCTGTCTTTTCCATCTTATTGGCGAATAGGTTCTCGAAGTAGGTATTGATGATCCTTTGGATTTCTTCTGGATCCATTGTAATTTCATCCTTTTCATTCCTAATTGCATGAATTTGGGTCTTTTCTTTCCTTTATCTGATAAGTTTGGCTAAGGGTTTGTCAATTTTGTTTATTCTTTCGAAGTACCAACTGTTTGCTTCATTGATTTTTTTGTATCATTCCCTTAGTCTCCATTACATTGATTTCTTTTGATCTTTATAATTTCCTCCCTTGCATGAAATTTGAGTTTGTCCTGCTCTTCTTTTTCTAGAAGTTTGAGGTTCCACATCATGTTGTTTAATTGGGCTTGCTCCATTTTCCTAATCTAAGGATTTTCCTCATAAGACTGCTTTCATTGTGTCCCATAGATTCTGATATGTTGTATTGTCACTGTCATTTAATTGTAGGAACTGTCTCATTTCTTCTTTAATTTGTTCTGTGTCCTATTGGTTATCCAGAAGAGTGGTGTTCAATTTCCATGTGTTTATGAAATTCTTGCAGTTTCTTTTGCTATTGAACTCCAATTTCATCGCACTATGGTCTGATAATATACAGGGGATAATTTCAATTTCTTTGCACTTACTTAAACATGTTCTGTGAGTGAGTATGTGGTCTATTTTGGAGAACTACCCATGTGCAGCTGAAAACAATGTGTATTCTGCTTTTGTGGGGTAGAAGACTCTGTAAACATCTGTTAAGTTCATTTGTTCAAGAGTTTGATTGAGTTTTAGTATTTCATTGCTTATTTTTTCTAGTTGATTTATCTACTTGTGACAGTGAGTTATTGAGGTTCCCCACTACTATTGTATTAGTGCTATTTGATTTTTCATGTCCATTAGTATTTGTTGTATATAGTTGGGCACACTAGTGTTTGGTGCATATATGTTTATGATTGTCATCTCTTCCTCTTGGATCATTCCCTTTACCAGGATATAATGTCCTTCTCTGTCTCTCTTCATCAGTGTTGGTTTGAAATCCACTTGATCTGCAAAGAGCATAGCTACTCCTAGTTTTTTTCTGATTCCTGTAGCATGGAGTATTGTTTTCCACCCTTTAACTTTCAGTTTATGAGTTTCTTTTTGAATTAAGTGTGTTTCTTTTATGCAGCATATTGTTGGATCTGGCTTCTTGACTCATTCTGCCAGTCTATTTCTTTTGTTTGGTGAATTGAGGCAATTAACATTGATAGTCATAACTGATACATATTGACTTATCATTGTCATGACTTTTTCTTTTTGTTGGATTCTCCCCCTTTGTGTTTTATTTCTTGTCGTGCCCAGTGGATTCATTCTGCTGGGCTTCCTAGGGTTGTGATCCTCATTGTGTTTTCCTTGGATACTGTCTAAAATTTTTTGGTGTGCTGGTTTGGTATTAATGAAGATCCTAAGGTGCTCTATGTCATGAAAGTATCTTATTTCTCCATCAATTTTGAAAGATAGGTTTTCAGGGTACATCAATCTTTATTGGAGGCTGTTTTTCTTTAGGTCTTGAAATATGTCACTCTAAGCTCTTCTTGCCTTGATGGTTTGTGTTGAGAAATCTGCTATGATTCTGATGGGCTTTCCTTTGTATGTGATTTTTTTTTTTCTCTAACTGCCTGTAGAATTTTGTTCTTCTGTTGGGTTTCTGAAATCTTAACTATTATATGCCTATATGTAGATGTTTTTTGATCAAGGCTAGTTGGAGTCCTACATGCCTCACTTGTCTGTATGTCAAGTTCTTTTCCCCTGCTTGGGAAGTTTTCTGCCATCACTTCTGTGAACAGATTTTTTAAATCATCTGCACTCTTTCGTGTTTCATCATTCACTCCAATCAGTCTTATGTTATTTTTTGTGCATCATCTAGCAGCTGCTGGATTGATTTCTTGTGGCCCCTTACTATTTTTTAAAAATGTTCTTTTCCTGGTCACTAATTGCAATCTTATCTTCTATATCTGAAATTCTGTCCTCACATTGGCTCATTCAGCTGGTAAACTTTCAATGGTGTTTTTAAACTCCTGGAGGAAATCTGTTTGCATCTGTTTTATGGATTCTATTTATTTCCTGTTTGGGGATTCCATCATGTTCTTCAGCTCCTCTATTTTTTTTATCTCTGTCCTCTCTAGATTTATTAATCATGTCTTGCACTATGGGCACAATCTCTGCTGTTATCTGAGAAGTTATTTCTGATTTCATTTTTTCCAGATCCTCTTGTTTTGCCAGTTCAGGGAGTCCAGGTGGTTGAGTATCAGTTTGTTTCTTCTCATTTCCCTTTGGGGTTGCTTTAGGTGGTCTGGCAGTCTGATTTTGAGACTTATTTATGTGTCTTCTCATTTCAATGTAGAGGGACAGATGTGTGCTACTGGTGCCTGTGCAGCTCACCTTCCAGCACTGGGGGCAGTGGTACAGAAGCCCAGAAGATTCATCTCCTCTGTGCTGTGGGCAGCTCTGCTCCTGGGCTCTGGGCAAGAATAAATTTCTGCATATGAAATATTCCGAACTTATTCTCCACAAGTATGTTAATTAGCATTTCCAAACCACATTTAATATGAACAATTGATTAATATTCACTAAATTTCAGAAATGGTTTGGAAAATAGAATTTCAGATAAATATAGTTAAAATTTAAGAGCAAAGCATTTACTCGAATTTATTATTTTATCAACTATTCTATATGAATTTTCTTCTTTTATCTTTTAATTATTTATGCACAGAAATACTGTTTTCATTTCTTAAATGGCTTACTTATAAAATATGACAAGAGCTTTAATACATAATCAAAATATCATTTGTTATCATATGATCTTTTTTATTTACCCAATAGGAAGTACTGATTGCCAAGAAAAAAATCTATTTTCATTATTATTATTATTGTTATTATTGTTTTAGAGGAATTGTCTCCTTTAAAGAAAGGACAAGTCATGCTTGACAAGTAGTATATATCAACAAATGGTCAAATTTATAAAAAAGAATTTTGTCCAAGTGCATGTATCCTTATTTAAACCCTAAAACATCAATGCAAAGTATCCTAGTCTAAAATATGACTCTTTGGCACCTGGTTTATTTTGAGTTAAATCCAATTGGGAATCAGGAGATGCAGAGAAGTTTCTTTGCCTTCAACTAACTACCTAAAAATGCAATATAAATTTCACTTTTTGGAGTAAAGATATGTACATACCCAGAGAGGAGCTCTTCCAAAAGACAACACTGATCAGCTGAAATGTGCTCAGTTGAAATAAGCAGCACTTATTTACTGCACATTTCCTGCCTTACTCTTCCATGACTTTCCTCCCCCATTGGAAGCCCCGAACTCCTTCTCCTTTGTTTAGCTCATAATAAGTAAGCATGAATTACTTGATTGCTACCTCATCACATTCTTTGTGATCCTCAGTCATCCATGCGTAATTAAAAATGATTTTCTTCTTCTTCTTCTTCCTCTGACCAGTTTAATTTATTGACGTTTACCATTAATTCATAGAGGGTAAAAGGAAAAGTATTTTTTACCTCCTCTACATAAGGTAGTCAGAATCACGGTTCTCTCTGCATAATGTCTCTTTGGCTTCTAACCATTTTATTCTACCACCTGCCTCAGGCTTGACCAGGAGTGGAAGAAGCTCAATGGATTGTCTGAAATAACTTGTCTACCAGGCTGAGTTAATAAGAAATGAATATATTGGTCTCTGCTACCAGTTACTGGCATGTTGTTCCTAATACCCTTGTACATAGGAGTGTTAGGTGCATCTCTTGTTCTCAAAATGTGACCTTTGGTGGATTCTTGGATGGGTGCAGGTCACAAGAAAAGAGCAGCCATGATTATAACTTGGAGTTTTCAGTTTCAGCCACATTCTCTGGAGAAAGGAGGACAGATGGAATTAACAAATGATCATGCTGATGAGAGGAAGCCTTCATAAAAGTACCCAATGTAGGAGGTTCAGAGACCTTTTGGTTCAGTGAACACATCTGTGTATCAGAAAGGTAGCACTTTCCACCATCACAGGGACAGAAGCTTTTGGGCTTAGGAACCCTCCGAACATTGCCCCTTGAATCTCTTTACTTAGCTGTTCACCTGTATGCTTTACTATATCATTCATTAATCAACTAGTAAATGTAAGTAACACATTTCCCTAGGTCCTGTGAACCACTCCAGCAAATTAATAGAAATCAAGGAGCTCTGATGGATAGCAAGTGTCAGAAGGACAGTGGACTTAGGAACTCAATCAGTTCCAGAGGGCTGGTTGTAAATCCAGTTGGTTGTAAGTCAATAAAGCTGAGATCTGGATGTTTACCTGGGTACACAGTATAGATAACAAGAAGCAGATGAATCTTCCATTAACCTAATTAACCCAAGTTGTTCCTATGTTGCAACTTAAGGGTCCACTGTGTAGGTAACAACCTAGTACTTGTGGTTGACTGTGGAATGGGGGAGGTGTAGTCTTGTGGGACTGAGCCCTCAATCTGGGATTTGATACTCCAGGTAAATGGTGTCAGAAATGATACTCATGACATTCAGGCAGAAATGCTTGGTATGTGGGGAAAACAATCCCCATATCAGGCACTGAGTGGCAAGTGAGACTTGGGGAAACACTTGAGTTTTCCTTTCATTTCAGAGTCAGAAAAAGAGAGAAATACTTCAGTGTAAAGAAAGAAATTTACCTGCCATTTGATTACACTATGACCTTGTACAATTGTCTCAAGCTCTCTGTTTTGTTTCAATGTTCTTTTCTGTAAAATGGATGTATTGATATTAAATCTCCCAAAGTTATTAGGGTATTAATTAGATAAAATATTCAATATGGTTAACATGATTTCTGGTCTATAGTAATCACTACATGTAATTTAGTTTGTTACCAGTAGTATTAATATTTCAGTTAGGTGGAACATGTACACCTACGGACTATGAACAAAATTGTTTATTTACACAGTATTGCTTGTATGTATTGTACTTATTGTTGTAGAAAGGATTATCATTGGACAAATTGAATTTTACCTGAGCCCTATGTTTCTGGAAAATAGAGATGGTTAAAGAAATTCAGGCTTACCTCAATCTATTTTGTACTCTAGGGAACAACTTTCCATGAAGAACAACCCTCCCTTTACCATGTGATTTAAAGTCCTACATGTTTCCTTTTTTATGACAAGGCCAACCACATACCACTTAAATCCCTGTTCTTTGACTCCTAAATGATTAGCTCAATTGTGTGTAGAGTTAAAGACAAAACAGATTGTCATGTTAATTTTAAAATATAAGGAAGGCTGTTTTTACCAGTGGACTATCAGAGTAAGTACAGGCAACACTACTGCAATGGGGTCTCAAAGTGTTTGGGAGAGAATGAGCCTAACTTTAATAAAACACAGACAAGTGAGAATATGTAGACAAGAAGTGAGGCAGGGGTTACTGGAGAGAAAAGACCTAAGTGGAAAAATCAGGGATAAGGGAAGATTTGGGCTAAATTAGCCTAACCAGACTCTTGCTAAAGCCAGGCCAGAATAACCAAACATCACCTGGGGAATGTTGGACCACAAGAGATCCTATTAGAGTTCCAGCGTGATTAGATATAGAGCACAGGGAGTTTCACTTAACAGACTTAGTAGGATTCCTGCTAAAAGTAGACAATGAGGAGTTAAAACAGAAGCACAAGTGTTGCTGAAGGAGATAATCTTTATGAGTTCTATCGATCCATGAAAACATGATGCTTGGTAACAACTTTGGTTATTTTCCTTTCCTTCCCTCAAGCCCCTGAACTTGGGCTCATGTCAATCTGAGGCAGCAGACAGCACCTCTTTAACCTCCTTAAAGGTCCCTCAGAGCATGCAGCCTTACTTCATGTTAGGTATTTAAACTCCTTCTCTATACCATTTCATTCCTCTCTATAAAACAACTTTTTTGTCTAATTCTTCATTCCCTTGCAGATCTTATGTTTGCAGTATTCCCTATCACAATAGTTCCTCTCCTCCTGTTATAATAATCTCTCCCCCCCCACCTCACCTTGCAGTAATCCTTTCCAATAACATCTGTCCTTCTTAAACCCAGACTTTGAAAAATGACTTCTGTTACAGGGGTAAGTAGGGCTGGCAAACTGATTTTCCATACAGTGAACTAGCAAACATTGATATGTAGCCACTTTTCACTTCTCTCTCTTATAAGAAAAAATGTATACTCAAGGACTATGCTATGCATAACCAAGAAAAGTAGTCACTTCAATTTTAATACTTGAAACTCAGTGAAGAAAAATGCCATATTCTGCTCCACTCAAACATCACTGGTATTGCTTGGAAGTCTTCTGATGATATGTTATTCTGATCATTAGTTTGTAGTGAATAATTATCAGTTTTTAGCAGATTCACTTACTCATCTCAAGTCTCCTTCAAATGCCTCTTTCTCTTTAAATTGCACAACTTCTCACACTTTATTACACAGAACAATTCAAGATTTTCTCATCTCTAGCACAGACTCAGCTCTGGGGATAGTAATAACATATCCAGCAATTCATTAATAGTTCTGCTAACCAGAGATCCATTTACTGTAGAACCCCTGGAGCCACACAAAACACTACCAAGAAGCTTTGAAAGTAAAATCACTCTTTAATATTAGCCAGCAAAGCAGGGAAAGTGTTAAATTAAACAACCCGGAGGCCACTGGCATGCACCTATCTCAGTACTTCAAGTGTCTATAGAATGAATGTCAAGCTAACTTAGTGCGTAAACAAACTGAAACCTAAAAAGAGTATGTTTTTTGTTTTGCTTTTTAGCAACCTGCAGGGGCTCAGCCAATCACCAACAGCCATGCTTCCATCACAGGCAGACAACTGATTATATCACAACAAAATAAGGCAGATGCCTGTCTCAAACCAATTTCAACATTTGCTGTGTTCAGACTATGGAAGCTCACTTTTCACATTGCTGAACAAAGCCTACTGCCCAATGACAAACCCTTAAATGTTTGATTTATTTTATCTTATTTTTCCATAGGTAAACATTATTATCAGTGTATGTCCATTATTTCAATGGATTATTTTTCATATTTAAAGTTCCCCTCTTAAAACATCAAATTAACTTCAATCTGTTTATTTGAAAGTGTCTTAAAACATTTTATTAATATATCTCAAACTCAATAAAGCATTCAAAACTCAAGTACGAAAAAAGGATATTTTCAACAATTAATTACACTTTCAGTCCCCACAGTCTATTTTCCATTTTTAATTTGAGTTATATTCCTCTTCAGTGTCATGTGGATTGAGAGGTCCCATGAGTCCAGAGGTGAGTCACATCAGGATGTCAGGTTAAAGAGCCAGAAGAACATGGAGTGATCAGCTCAGTCAGTGTCCAGAAAACTCTTTAAGCTTGCTGATCCACAGAGTTTCTAATGTTATAAATGTTTTGTTTGTGTTCCTCTGCTGCAGCTATCAGAGTCTTCTTACAGACACCTAACTTTGAGTTTCATTGGCATATCTTCCTCTGGCTTTCCCAAAAAATATTTTCATCTGACTTCTCCCTATCCCATTCTTTCTTTCTGTAGAACTTCCTTTAATTTGTTTTTTTTTAGTGTCAAAACTTTCCTTCCACAAGCCAGGATATTTCTGATTTGTTACAAATTCGAAGACCCAGCAGTCAAATCACTGACATTTTTCCCTTATGTCTTTCTAGTTTTCATTTTCCTTCCAGATCTGCCTCCTGTCTTTCTAAATACAATGTACTTATGTTATGTACATGTTGTGTCTTAGATATACATGGAAGTTCCCTAATTTGTGAGTTCTTCTTATGCCTGGGATAAAAAATAATATAAATTTGTAAGGTAATACTGCTTGACACAGGCTATGTAGTATATCATATCTTTATGCTTAAATAATAATAAATATTTAAATTTTATACATATACTATAGACATATTTATTAATTTCCTAATTAATGCTATTCAAATATGCTTGCCTGATATTTATTATAACTAATGATTTAAACCATATTTTACAAGTTGATATAAATTACAAAAATTAATACCTAACTGAAAAGCTGTTTCTTTTTATCTTAAATAGTAACTCTACACATCCCTCCACTCAATTAGATTTCTTATAGCATATGTCTGTTCAGTTTGCTTCAGAAGTTTCTAAACATTAGTTTCATCTCTACTTGATAATAAATCTTTGCTTTGTTTTTAGAAAACCAAATCTTTGAATTTCTTTGGCAATGTCTATTTTCTGAAACTGAACACTCTCCAAATTCACTATATTATTATAAAAATAAAATGGAAAACAAATGAATGTTACATTATAATAAAGATGCATTTGCATATTTTTATATGTCACAGTGCTACTCACTGTTTGTGATGTTGTGAAAGCTTATCTTGTCACTTTGCAGAAAAAATGATAGAAAACATTAGGTGAGATATAGCTCCAGAGATAAATCGTCTTTAGTCTCAAGCATCTGTAACTGTCAAATATCTTTTTGATCCCTTCATAACTCAGCTATGAGAGAGATCACAAAAAATTAATTGCTCAAAATGTGAATGATACTAATAGATGGGAGGAGAGGAAAGTGTGTTAAATCCATTGTTTCCAAAAACATCAGATGCTGCCAGGAAAAAAAATACTCTAGAGACTCAGTTTATAATGAGGTTCTTCTGAATCAATTTCCCAGTCTTCCTCTACACTGTAGAGCAATCACATATAAACAAGTGAGGTTGACACTCAGCAGAACAGTAACGATAATGTTGCATCTTTGCCATCTTAATTTGCTGATGCTAACAGAGCTGTTTCCTCTATTAGATGCCTCGCCCTGAGCAAAACTGAACACTGTAGATGTACCCAGTTGCTATGATTTCCACCACATCCTCTACCCTATTAACACCTTGAGTCTCTCATTATCTCATTTTTTCCACCTACTTGGAGAATTGAAAAGAGGAAGAAAGAAAGAATGAGTATGTAACATTAATCTGTAGTATATTTACAGTCAAAAGCTTAAATCTTTCTCTTGTTTAAGAGAAAGAATATAAGAGAAAAAATATGTGAGTTGGATGCCAACATAGTCACAATTCAACATGACAAATGTTATACTGAAGGGATTCAAGACATGTTACCCCAAAATGTAGCGTATTTGGATTTGAGAAAACAGCAAAAACACACTTTCTGCCATTCTCCACTCAACTAAGCAGCTAAATAAGTATCAGACCTTCTTCTAAAAAATACTGTAAAGCACTTCTCCAGAGAGGGGCTCCCTAAAACACAGGAAAGGTATGAAGACATGGTACTGCTCTGGCATAAAGGAGGATAATCTTGAGTTATTTGTAGGAAAATGGATCCACTGTAAGACCATAATATTAAGTGAAATAAATCAGACACAAAAGCTTGAATATCACATGGTTTCTCTTATATGTGGAAACCAAAATATAATTAAAGGGCAAAATATAAGATGGATAATAGGAAACAGGGAGAAAGATCTCTTGTAAATGGAAAGGGGACAAAATGATGAAGGGTGGGGAGTGGAATAGGAGGGGAAGGGGACCTGAAAATAATTGAAATGTGTTATGTACATGTACCAACTCCCTAGGATGAATATAGTCATTTTGTATTGTAAACAAGGACTAACAACAATAAAAGTTTAAGGAAATAAGATAAGTCAACACTATTTTCTGTCTTTCTTCAGCTCCATGGAGCTTGTAAAATTTGTAAAAACAGTAGAACTGGATTTAATAAAGAACAATTTTTTTTCCACCAGTACCAAAAAGAGGGAAAAGTTGCAATGGAGTTGAATATTTATGTGAAATACTGTAATAATCACTTATTTTGCAAAATAAGAAGGGAAGGGAAATCACAAGAAGTAAAGATCAAAATGGTAGCAAGAACAACAGCTGCTTGGATATGTAGTAGGGTCAAAAGGTATTGTATTTGGGAGTCAGACACTGTAAGCATTAAAACAAGAAGCCTTCAGTTAGTGGCATACCAGAAAGTGAGATTTTGTTGGGTAGAATATAATTACTTGATGAATTCTACTAGAAAAGGAGATAGGGCCATTAACAGAGAGTGGCCTAGGACATTAGTGGGTTTTAACTACCTTCTCTGTTTATTAGAACCCTATTTGCCTTTTACAAGAAAACATGCTTACTGCATCATTAGGCATGAGGATTGGGTAGGGCTGATTTCTTGCACACAAGCGGAGATGGTTCCAGACAACAATCCTCCTTCTTATAGAATTTGTTTCTCTTTCCATTCATGAGAAATACAATAAAACTAAACCTTTACTGAGTTTTTGTGAAAATGAGAAAATTCATTTCTGTGCTATAATAAGTGTTAGAGGTACATTCCTTCCACATGAATGTTATCTGAAAGCCATGTATGCTTGAAGGAGGTGTGTGATGTTCAGCTGGAAGTAGTAGACCCAAGAGACAGAGAAAAGCTGTGTTCTCAATGGTATTATTTGTGGCCTTGGATACCGCCTGGACTGAAGAACTATCTCTGAGCATTTTGCTCATATATTGCATATATATCCTTTCTATTGAGCCAATTTGTTATATGTGATGATAAGAATATTTAATAGCTTGTACAATTTTTATTCTGTGGAGTCTAAGTGTTGCACAATCTTCTGGTGTACCCACTGTTGGCTTCAGTTCAACACTGAAGATGGTACCAGAGACAAATTTAAAGGATAAACTACAATGTGTTATTTGCAAACAAGTTGAATGTATCACTAGGCATATCAGGAGACAAACCTTTAGAATCAGGCTACATAAATAATAATAAAGAAAAAAACAGTCATTGGCACATTGAGCAAATTAATATTTTCTTCCCATTTTTCCAACCAGTCATTCGGAATTTCAGCGAGCAAAATTTACTAATAAAACTATTGCCTTAAAAGCCAGGGGTGATGGTGCATGCCTATAATTGCAGCATTTGAGAGTCTGAGAGAGGAGCATTGCTGCAAGTTCAAGGCCAACCTGGGCTACATAGTGCGTTCAAGGACACCCTAAACTACATAGCAAGACCCTGTCTCAAAAAATAAAAGCTATCTGCTTATGAATGGGTGTTTTTTCTTTTTTTTAGAAATAATATGGCCTGTATTGTGATATGAAATGTAGAAATTAGTACAAGATAAATTGTGAATGGAGAGATTCATATTTAAACATGGTGAATTAACCTACAAATAGTTATGCTGACAAATCTATCAGTGAAAATGTTACAAAGTGACCTTAACTGTAATTCACAATCTTGTGGGTACCTCTACAATTATTTCCACATACTGTACAATTTTCTTTGTTACAAAGTATTCTTTTAAAACTTTCCTATTTAAACCATTTCTTATTTGTTGTTACTTTTACTGCCTGCAATTAATGGTGTGCTTTGTTCAATGTATGTGGTCAATAAGATGATCCATTCTCTATTTCATGGTAAACAATTGATAAGTTCTTAAAAACTATTAGGAAATGATTTTGTACTAATATGACAAAAATAATTTTCTTACCAACATGATAAAAAGTAAGTTTAAATTTGAATCCAACAAGTGTCAAAAATATTAAGCGTTGTGTTGTATAGATTATTTTGTACTTTTAGAATTTAAAATATTTTCATGTCCACAGATTATACTAACATAACACACAATAATTAGGAACTGGTTACAGTGAAAATGAAAAGATGGCATTAAACTCATTTAAATGATAAAGTTAGAAGTGTCTTAACTACAAAATATATATTTATTTAGGTAATATTTTAATATCAGCTGTGGGGTTTTTGTTTTGGTTTATAAAAATTAATCAATGCCTTTCACTCATAATGTCTATCAGAGATTTACAAATCTTGTATTTTTATAAATTATATTTGACAGTATAAGTTTCATTATCTTTTACTAGATAGCTCGATGGTCATAACCACGTCCTAGGGAGAATGTTTCCTATAGCTGCACTTCAGTGCCTCCTGTGCTCATCAACACTCATACTAGGGACAAAACTAGAGGCTGAGGTCCCATCACTCTGCTGAGGCTGCTCTGCATCCTACCGTCAGCCCAAAAGGCTAAGTGGTTTGTTGTTAAAGAGAAAGAACTACTAGGAGAATTTATGTGATGGAAAACAATTCCTTGCCCACATGGGAGTTTATGAAGTTGTGGAATAATGGAACGAATATCATACTGAAATGCATAATTTGAAAAAAGTTCCTCTAGACAACCAGAAGTTCTCAAATCATTTCCCTGTCTCTTCTGTCCACAGCAACTACTAGATTGATGGTGCAATAATATCTGCTTCAATATATGCTACTCTTTCCAGCTAACATATCTTTCCGATATGCCCTTCAGGTACTGATGTGTATAGTTCTCACACTTAATGTTTATACTTTATTCCCACTGCCCACTTTCTAAAAACAATTTTTCTGTGTTATAAAATAAAATGAATCTGGGCAAAGGAAAGGAGAGAAATTTTATACACAAAAATTTGCTTCAGTAAGGAGGGCAGAAATGCTATAAAAGGGGAATGAGGATTATTGAGGGAGTATCTCTTGCAGAAGATCTGCAAGCATCTCAGAAATTAGGCAGAGAAGAATCACTTACAAGGAGGGGTAAACAGGACTCATAATAGCTACATATGGGGTGTGAGATGATGAGCAAGAGGCTTGATAAAAAATATGCAGTTTTACCCAGAGGTCACCTAATATTCCAGAGGAGCCACTAAAAAGAAGTTGCTCTGTTCTGCAGTGCCCAAGAGTAGCTCAGGGCCAAGAGGAAATCTAGGTTTTCTCAGTCTGGTCAAGTTGAATTCGCAGATGAGATGCTTATTTTGGTCAGTAGGTCTGAGCCCAGCTAACCATTCATGAGGCTAAGAATGAATTTGAAGGATTGCTTTGACCCTGTCCTAGGTGCAAGGAGAGCTGTCTTCTCGACTTACATGGCTCATAGAGCTAGAGTAATTTTTGCAATTAAGTTGTTTCCCAGAACATAAAATAGTTAGGGATGCAGGAATAGGGGCCCTGTAACTGGTCAGTGATTGCCAGGAACACAGGCCTCAGACAAAATTCAACACTGTCAGGGTGGCCATCCCTTTCCCCTGCAAAGCAAGACCCATCCCAATGAACTGCTTTGAAAAGGAAGGAAAATTGTATCTGAAGGGAAGAGTTGTTGACAAAAATGTCTTAGTGCAGGGGATGATGTAGAGGGAGAAAGATGGGATTTAAAGCTCTCTCTGTCCCTGTGGTTTGGCACTGTATAATTGACTTTGGAATTGCACCAACTCCAAAGAATGACTTTCACTATGGATCTGGTAAGAATTCTGTTGGCAACATATTCACAAACTTCCAGGAAAATTCACATCATTTTTCCTAAGAAGGTGAAATACTTTCCCTGTGAAGAATTCTCAGTAGTTGCATTCATTGAACTTTTGGAGATAATTTAAATCTGAACAAACCCTGATAAAATTATTTGCAGTAAGTTATACTACTATAAATTTATACTATAGCTATGCTACAAGTCTAAAAATTTAAATCCCTATATTACTCTCCTCCAAATCTTCAGAAATATTTTCTAGATCGTAAAACATTGAAAATTAAAGAAATCTCCCCATCCATGTTTCTGTCAGATTACATCCACAATGTCAGCTGACTCATTGTCAACCTTCCTCAGTTCAGCCAGGATGAAACTGCAATCCCAGCAGTTATGGCTTGGCAAGCATGTTGAAAACAGGTGTATGTCCTCAGATATTAAATTTGAGACCACACTGAATTTTTAAATACTCCTTACCAAGAGCATAGCTACAGGATCCTCTACACATACCAGGAAATTCCAGAAAATATATTGGTTTCTATCATTAACATTGTCCACTTGTCCAGCCATCCTTTGTACTCATTTATCAAGCACTGTTCTTATTATATGCTATTAGATGCTAAATCACAGGAATGGCTCTTCTGCTCTCAAGAGTGGAAACTTTAGTAGATACAGAGAAACACAAAAGAATATACTACCATGTGATAAGATCTTAATGCTGGTAAACTTAAAGTATGTGGACAAATTATGCTTCCTTCAAAAGTTTTACATTTTACCACACTTTAAAATCCATGATGAGGTACAAATTAATCATTTTTATTTCTTTATAAGGTTGTTAAAATGATTTATTCCTAAGAGAAACCAGGGATCAAAAATAAAAGGAGTTTGGTGCAACGTGACCGCTGTGATGATTAGTTCAGGTAGAGTAAGTGCCACTCAGAATTTAGTGACTCAGAGCCTGGGGAGGTGGGCACCACCTGTCACTCCCTCTTAACAGTGCTGATCGTGGTCAACTACGTAGAATGTTATTGCACCATTTTTCAATCTCTGCCTATGGTAGCTTAACACAGTCTCTGATTCTTTTTTTCTTTCTTTCTTATTCCTTTTTTGCAGTCTAAAATAATATAGACAAGCATTTTTGAAAGCAACCCTAAGGCCAAGGAGAGTATTTATATCTGCTGCTATTCAGAGAATAACTGAGCCAATAAAGCACTCGATAGATTTTGCACTTTTCCCATTATGTTACTCAGCTTCCTGTAGGTATTCTATGAAAGACTGTGGGTGTTCTTAATCAAGAAAAACAACATATTTCTTCTATCATTCTGCACTTGCAATATTTTCATTTAAATATATTTGTCAAGTGATATTGAAGTTTCAAATATATTTTCTTTATCCACTCGTACTTGTACTCTAATGTATTGATATTCTTTGACCATATTCAATTAATTTTGATAGAATGGAAAATGTATTGAGGTTTTTCACATCAAAATTTTTCTCTTTAATATAAGACTACATGAAACTCAGGGGTGGCCAATATGGCTAAAAGGAAAGTGCCTAGTAAAGCTCCTATTGAGCATAATAAAGAAAGTTTCCTTAAGGTCAAAAACTGGGTGGATGCTTGAATTCTAAGCTGTTCTGCTACTCGTTGTTAACTGAATTTCTTATACCTCAGTGTGGAGAACACTTTTCTTCTCAGACTCTTTATTTCAAATTAATTTCATTGGTGCATTTCAGGTATACACTATAATGACGTTCATTATTGGAAATTTGCTCCTTTACATAATCCACCTTGGCTCTTATTTTCTCCCCATTCCTCTCACCCCCTCCACCCATCCTCATCTACAAAGACTTTGTTTCCATTTTTTCATTGTCTCATATTAATTCCCTTCTTTCCTTTCCCCTACCCTTCCCACTTCCCCTTCCCCTTTGCCCCTCTTCTTCCTATTTCACATTATCTTTTATACCTTTGAGTCCTTATTTACACTTTCAGTTTCTCACTTATTTCACTTAAAACTTCTCAGAATTCTTTCCTTCTGATATTCTTGGAGTCTCTAACCCTTAGCACTTCCAAAATCAAGAAAGATAGCTAGCTAGCTAGATAGACAATAGATAGAATAAAGAGACATTAGATGTGAATATGTCAATATCTATGCAAAACAAACTACTGATAAAACTTATTTGAATTGAACAAAATATTTTTAATTAAAGAATTATGTAAGGAATTTGACCTCCTCATCCAAATCAGTACAGATAATGGAAAAGAATACAGGACTGCTGTAAAAGGGATAATAAATACAGACTGGCTCACTAATGGGGTAATGAAGAAGTGTGTCATAAAGAATTCAGATGCAGAAACTAACAATTCAGAAAATGGTTACGATATATCTAGTATCAGTGCAGTGTTTTATGTAATTCTAATTTCTTCCACTATTTTTCATCTCATTTTGATGTGAAGATTTCAAAACAGATTTCTATGACTGTTAATTTGAATCAGTATTTCATTTCTGATTTCCAGATGCCAACTTTTCCTTTTAGTGTGTTCAGATGAACAAGAATCTCTGGTATTTTATCTCACTTGATCTTTATATGCAAATCAAAGGGACAACAGAGACCCTGCTTATTTCAATAAGGTTATAGGAGTGGGTAGTATAAGAAAATTCCTTCCTAAATATTACAAACTTCAATTTTATGTGGATTAAATAGGTTATTATGTTAACTTTCTAATACAGTATCCTCTTCCTCTGTGACTTTTAGCAAGCACAGCTTAAACATCCAAGCTCACAGGAGCCACATGCCTTCAATTAGAAGTCATTGCAGCTGTGATAAACCCTTCATACAGGAATTACTTCAGTGATACTCTTCATAGGGAGTTGCAGGAAGATAAGAAAAGCGATATTAACAACATTTTCTATATTGGTTTTAGGAAACTGATAAAAAAACAACATAAATATGACAAGAGAGCCCAACAATCAAATTTATCACACTGTGGAAAATTGAAACTACTTTTCAAAAGTTAACCTGGAAAATCCTTTTTGAGTTTACTAAATTTGAATATTCTTTTTATCTCAGACTTGTAAAAAAATAAAGTCACACATCATATGTGAATCTAGAAAATATTATTTGTAGCTTAATTTATTACCACTCTTTCAGTCTAAGATATAAAGTTAATTATTGTGAAGAACTAAGTACCTATCTTTCGGATTATTTACAACAAAACAATGCAAGACATACCATTACAGTGGCTTTCTTATATGAAGAAAAGCATGCACGTTTGGCAGAAAAAGTAAACAGTTTTTTGTTGCAGCATTATTTATTATACTTAAAATTTTGATTCATTAGACCTGGTAAATTTTAGTGGTTCAAAATTCAAGGGCATGGCTTGTATACCTAGTGGGGATGCATTTATATTCCATGAATTGCTTTCATTGTGAAATTTTGATCAAGAATTACAAAAGTCCTGCATTCAATGATTTAAAGTCAATATGAAAATTTTGAATTAAGAGTATAAGTATTCAAAAAGAATATCTGAAAATATAAATAATGATAAAAATGAAGTTGGGATGATTTAGCCTGAAGAAGAGCAGTCCAAATTTATGTACTAAACTTAGTCAAACTCTGTGAGTCCAGTATCACCATCTTAGGAGTCAAGATGTGGAGAGAAAACTGCATCATCCTATAGGATCATTTGTTAATTCATCTATAAATCTTTAAAGAAGGCAGCTATATGCACAAATCAAAGCTCTTTAGAAGCATCAGTGATTCTGAAGGCCATCGTCCTATCCTAAGAATGGAACCTGCTTACTCTTTTCTACCTTTCTTGATTTTTTTTCCTTCTTGCTTCTCAGACTTTCAATATCTGTCAAATCTTTCATCTCTGGTTGGTTGTTTTTTTTTTTTTTTTTGGTTTTCTGTGTTTTGAACAGTGATTTCAAGAAATGGTAATTAACACTCACCACACATTCTGGTCAATAACAATTCTGTACAGAAACAGAAAAATTCCCTGCAGACATGGAGCTGCCATTCATGTGGCAGTGATTTAAAAATATATGCAGTGAATAAAATAGTATAATGTTAGGTACTGAGAAGTGATGTGGAAAAATTGAGGTGTAGTGGGTTATAGAAACCAAGTGGTGAGGGCACCCAGGCACTAGTTTTAAACCAGGCTTATATGAGCAGCAAAGGCACCTGTTCAGCAGCTAGCTGGAGGAAGAGCATTCTGAGCTGGCTCATCAATAAACACTGAAGACCAGAGGAAGGAATAAGGTTGTGTGGCCAGAGCAGAAGACAGACAGAGCACTGGGGGTAGGATGATGACCTTATGTGCATTTATTCACATGTTGTTAGAACAAGTTACCAAATCAACAGCAGAGTCCTTATAATGGCCTTCAAATACAGAAAGAGACTTGTCCTTTTTTCTCTAAAAACATAAGAGAAAGTTCCTCCAGGCTTAAATCTAAATTCAAGCATACTGTGAAAACATTTTAGTAACAAGCACTGTTAATCCAAGAATGTATTACTGAGGATCAATGTATAATACATTTCAGGGATCATACTTGAAGATAATACAGAGTCATTGATCAGTCCTCTGTAATATGAAAACAGCAACATCGGGACTGGAAAAATGGTAACAGAGATATGGGTCCTGATTTTAAATGGGCTCTGGGAATAGGAACTGTATTTTCTGGAAGGAAAATGTTGTCCGTTTTCTTTTGAATTGTTGTGTCTTGCCTCAGGAATGAAAAAATAAATAAACTGAAGCTAAAATACCTACCAATGGAGATGTATTAACAAGGCAGTGGGACAGACCAGGCACAGGAAGGTGGTGCAGGCCAAGCCTTGTTTGGAACATTTCCAGATGCTGGTGACTAAGCTGGAACCTGGGGCACCTAGAAGGAAGAGAAAGCATTTCTGACAGAGGAAAGAGTCTGAGTGATAGGTAGGCTGCATGATGGGCTACTCCAGAGCTTTAATTCACTCTCTCTTCTTGGAGCAAAGTGTAGCTATGAGAAAGGGGTTTGTGATGTCATGCTTGTCATGTGAAGGAGTTTGTATGTCATGCTGACTGCACTCAGGAGTGGCTGAAGGACTAGGAATCTTACACTGACTTTTTAGCAAGATCAATCTATTGGGAATACAGAGATGCTTGGAAGGAGCAAGACAAAGGGCATAAAAACAAAGAAATGCAAATTAAAATATCATTGAGATTTCATTTTACTCCAGAAAGAATGGCTATCATCAAGAAATCAAATAATAATAAAAACTGATGAGGTTGCAGGGGAAAAGGAACTCTTCTACATTGTTGATGAGAATGTAAACTAGGACAACTACTATGGAAAAGAACATACAGATTGCTTGAAATACCAAAACTAGAAATTCCATTTCTCCCACCCATTTTCCTTTTAAATATCTTCCCCAAACAGTTAAAAATATCATATTAGGCTGATATATACACACACCCCATGTATACAGCAGAACAATTCATAAAAGCTAAATCTTGAAAGCAACCTGTATATCCATCAACAGATGAACTGATAAAGAAAATGTGATATTTATACACAATAGAGTACAACTGTGCCACAAAGAAGAATAAATATGAACTATTTGTAGGAAAGTGGATTCACCTTGAGATCACAATGTTACGTGAAATAAGTCAGGCACACAATGTTAACTATCACCTATCTTCTCTTATATGAGAAACCCAAACTACAAATAATTTAAAAAATGAAAGAGACAATAGGACACAGGGAGATAGACCTTTTGTGCATGGTTAAGGGATCTAGAGATGCAAAGAGCGGGTGAGAGAGGAAGGGGAATAAAATAATTAAGACATGTTAAGTACATGTACCTACTGCCTAAGATGAAAATAAACATTATAATCTAAAAATATGCAATAACGAAAAACATGTTAAATACAGTAAGTAATGGGATGAGCCAGAATGAAGACTAAAGGATATACATTAAGGTATAGTGACGTCTAAGGGGAAGGTAGGCTAGGGCAGTTCACATTAATTTGCTTTGGAATAGCTCCTAGGTGTTCAGGATACAGGAAGACAAAAGGCAAACATTTCTTTCTTCGTGCATAAATACAGTTTTACAAATTTCAATATCTATATTCAAGCCCTAGTTATTCATGAACAAATCCCTTAGCTTCATTTGTTTTCATATGTATTCAGAGAATTGGTAAGACAGATCAAGAATGATCAAAGAGAAAGCATGGTAAATGTTACAAAACTTAGTGTTATTATCTTTTTTTAATTAAAGTTTATTGGTACATTTTAGATACACATGATTACATTCATAATAGGGAATTTATATCTGTACATGATATATCTCAATTCTTTTTTCCCATTTCCTTCCCCTCTCTTCAACCCTTCTCCCCTCTTGATTTATAAAAGCTTAGTTTCCATTTTTTTCCTTCTTTTCTCATTTTTTCTTTTCTTTTCCTTTGCTTCTACTTCCTGTTTCCCTAGTTCTCCTTCCCATTTGAAAATTTTCTTCTTATTTTACAATACCTATTATACATTTTGGTCATTATTTACACTAGTTTCTCACAACAGAGAAAGATGATATTTACACATGTGTTTTATTTATTTCACTTAGGAATATGGTGTCAAAGTGCATCCATTTACCTAGAAATGTCTCAAGCTTATCCTTCTTTATGACTGAGTAGTACTCCATTGTAATGAAAAAGGTACATCTTTATCCATTCATCTGTTGATGGGCATTTGGGCTTTTCCAGTGTTGGTGGGAGTGTAAGCTGGTGCAACCACTGTGGAAATCTGTGTGGAGATTCCTCAAAAAACTAAAACTAAAGTTTGCATTTGTCTCAGCTATTCCCCTTCTTGGTATCTTCCCAAATGAATTAAAAGCATCCTACCATAGAGATACATGCACACCCATGTTTATAGCAGCACAGCTTGTAATAGCTAATTCTTGGAAATCGCATGTGTCTTTTTAAATTATTTTTTTCTCCACTTCTTTTACTTTTCATTCCATCTAATTTATTTGGTTTTTCCTTAAGCTCTTCCCCAATTCATCTTCTGCTGGCATTGGCTTTATTTTTCATCTTTCTGTCCTCTCTCTCTCTCTCTCTCTCATGCTATACTGAAAAGTTGCTCCTCCCTACCAGTAGATGATCTCAATATGGGAGAAATTTCAACAACATATGTATTGGAAAGTTCTATGCATTTTCTTTTTGGGGGGGTCCTTGCGCTTGTGCAGCAGGCAGTGAAACCACTGAGCTAAATCCCTGGCCCGCTATGCACTTTCATTTGAGAATAGAACATATAAGTATTTTAATACTCATATTGTTAACAGGTCACAAGTTTTGTTCTTAATATTAGCCATGATGATAACAATAATAATAAGATGACAGTTTCAAAATGTTAACAATTTGAAGGCATTTTACCTCGCCTCATTTAAATCCTATTGTGACCTTGTGGTGAGTAATATGGTCCCGATTTCACTAAGACACCAAGTCCTAAAGAAGTATAGGTACACAGTTAGTATAAGGAAATGGAGATGAAATTCATGCACCTATGTCTCTAGAGACTTACTCTTAGCATTTTCTCATCCACAGAAATATATCTACTAACTCAAATGGAAAGTTTTCTTAGTTTACTACCTTCCTGCTCCTGTTTCTTCATTTTACAATATAACACTTGTTATAGTACTGTGCAAGATGTGAGAAGAAATCTATACCAATACAAAGATAATATGAGGAAGGAAAAAAATGTATGAAAATAAATTATTTGTAAATAAATATAAAATGCTCTCCAAGAGATTGTATTCAAGTTAGAGTAAGTTTCTGGAAAAAAAGCTTAATAGCATACAATTACAGAGTATGTTCCAGGACATTAAGGAAATGGTATTCTCCCTGGGGAATGCACACCCCTGAAGATGTCCTCAGGATAACAGGGTCAGGAGGTTTTAAGCCATGGTCCTCTTACTTTACTGTGCATTAGAACCACCAGCGTGGAGGAGGGGAAGCTTCGCGACACACAGATGAGTGGGCCCTATGCTGAGAGTTTCCCGCCCAGTTCTGGGTTATGACCTGAGAAGTTTCATTTCTAGGATGTTCCTAAGTGACCCTGCTTCATCATTGATGACCATCATTGTTTCAAAACACCAGTTTCTAGATTCTTACCTTTCATATACATTTTTAAAAATAAATTTGCATAAGAAATCCCATGATAGAGATGTTGAACAAATTTTCTTTTCCTATTTCCTTTTTCATAATTGCCTTTATTTCATTCATAGATATGGGAAAAAATTTGGAATATTCCTGTGATTAGCTGTCAAAGGTTGTAATATCTGTGGTCCTAAACAAGAGGACAATTTAACATACTGATATCAAGAAAGTAAATTACTCTAATTTATCCATAACTAACTTTTACAAGTAAGGTAGTTTCCACTCTTTGCTCTCAACTAAATGAAATGGATCCAATGAAAGTTCACATGAAAACCTTTCAAAGTTAATTTTGGAGTAGAGAGATCTCTGAGTTCAGAAATAAGAGTTCAAACTGGTTTAGAGACAGTGACAAAAAAATTTCCATTTTTCATCATGAAAATTTGTCAGTCTTTATCATCATAGAAAGAAAAATAAGAATAGAATTGGTGCTGAATCTTGTATCATCTCTGCAAAAAATAATATACACAAGGAAATGCAACAATAAGAGAGGAAAACTTGCCATCAGTTTTACTGTCACATGTATTTGAAATAAATTTTAACTTTATCTATACAACAGAAATATTAAAGTGTGCTTAAGTTACTTTAAACACATTTTATTGCTAATAATTGGGGTGCAATATTAAATGAAAAGAAATTTTTGTTAACAGATTCATATGGTGACAGGAAATAAAAGCAAATCTATTATATAATCATTTATATATTAAAATTATTATAGATTTGGCCATGAAGCATAAAATAATCAAATTAAGTTTGAACTTTGTGGACTGAGAAGATTATAAGTTCAGGAAGAAACAGAAGTTATGTGCCAAAAAATTCTGAAACGGAAAAAATTAATAGGTGTTTCCAATAGAAAATCATGTGTCGTATAGAGTGTATCCTTCCAATCTTTCTTTGTCTAAGTTATTTTACAACTCCATAAGTTGTGCATAATAATTGTTGTCTACGTGATTCAATTAAACCCTGGCCATTGGATATATTGAACTGACTTCCATTTCCTGCAGCTGTAGAAAAACCTATTGTTGATCATTTTTGCAAGGCATTTTCATATTTTATATAAATTTATTATTTTATTTCTTATTTGAACTTGTTGATAGCTTTCTGGACCCATGCTTAATAATTAATTAAATACAATATTTAGCATGTTTCATTTTATGTTTTCATAAAAGTTGCGTTTTTATTTTTTGAAAAAAATTATCTTCTAATAGATACAAAATGTAATGATTTAGTTTGTATATTCTCAAAATGGGTGATAGTGTCCAAGTGCTATAGCATTTAAATTGGACAGTTTTAGACTATGATTTAACAATTTGATTTTAACATGCTGCTATTTGAAATGTATAGCAAACTATATTGTTTGCACTGTAATTCATTACACTAATGATAAAAAAACCCTTAACAAATGACTCAAAATTTTCAAGAAATACTACTGTTATACACAATTCTTTGGAATATTCTAAAAATAACTGATATGCTGTCATAATATATGGGAAAAGGTGTAACATACATTGTAAAATGTAGAAAGAACACTTGGTACAAAACATCAAAGAACTTCAAATGCCTTCTTAAAACTTAGATGTATTTCTGCAAACTGACTTTTAAATTAGGAAATGGAACAATTTCAGCTGAGTCAGGAGAAGATAACTTTGGTTGAAAAATATGATAAATAGGATAATAACTGAGAAACCAGAGAAAGGGGAGGATTTATGTGGTCAATGTGATAATTATTTGTAGTAGATAGTCACAGCTAAATATAATGACAGTTCCCAAGCAAAATAGTGAGAGCAAGTATAAAAAAGCTGGGAGCAGATCAGGAAAAATTATATCAATAATATGGCCACAAAATGGAGAGTGGATATATGAAATGAAGAAAGTAGAGACAGGAGTAACTCGAGTAGCAATAATTGAAACTGTCTATCTATCTATCTACCTATCTACCTATCTATCATCCAACATCTATATGTCTCCACACTCTGGACCTCTATTTAAAATTTTGTCCACACGTCTAATTCATGTCACAAGTAGAACTAATAATTTTCCCATTATGATACTAGTAATTTGCTCTCCTTATTCTCATGTATTCTTGGCAAGAAAACGCAATCTTCAGTTGGGTAGAGTGTTCTCAAATTGCCAGTTAAATTCCATTGATTGATGTTGTTCAGTTTTCTTAACACAGGTTGTTCTGTGGTTTAGTGGTTCCATAAATTAGTAAGAAAGGGTGTTGAAGTCACCCACTGCAACTACAGATTTCTATGTTTCCTTTCACCTTTGCTTCATATACTTTGAAGTCTTATTGTTCGCCATATACAAATTTATATATAACATCTTTTTGGTGACTTGACCCCTTTAATCAACATGTAGTGCCCCATCTTGTCACTGGAAATTTTCTTTGCACTGAAGTCTACTTTGTTTGATTTGATGTTAATGTCTCTATTCCAGCTTTATTTTAATTAGCATTAACATAGCCCAGAGTTTGGTACACATTACTTGTAACTTATCTATCATTTTATTTGTAGTGTATTTAAGATGGACTGCTTATGATTGGGTTATAATTTTTATCTTGCCTCCAAATTTCTGTATTTTATTTAATGTTTGCATCATTCATATTTAATCCAATTATTGATATATGATTTCCTATCCCACTTTACTTTTTATTGTTGTTGATTCCCTGTGTTTTTCAATCTTCTATTTCTCCTCTGTTGTATATTTTTGGGAGGTCAAATTTTGAGAGTTTAATGCCATTACATTATTTCTTATCTTTTCTTTTTGCCATGTTCTCCTCTTCTTTGTGACACTGATAAAAAGAATGCCAGATTACCTCCTCCCTTCCACAGGTGCTTGAAATCTCTTCATGAGTTTAAGGCAACCTCATTTCTGTCCTTAGCACAGAAACATTTCTGCTGCTCTGTCTTAGGTTCACCTATTCTGTTCTCTGTGAGCTTCATTCTAATAAACTCATTTCATAAGCTTTTTATTGCAGGTATTGTTTGAGGGAATTTTAAAATTTATACTTGCTTATTTCTTATTTTGTTTGTTTCTCTGCTTGAAAATTGTGTTATTCCATTTGTTTTAAGAGGGTTCGTTATTCTTTATTAATGCTGTTCATATTAATTATTTTAGAACATGTATGAGATAATTCCAACATTGTGATTTATTCTGCTTTGAAGTTGTTTTAGAACTTTATTTTTTCATTAAAATGAAGATTTTCTTGGTTCCTATTAGAATGAGTAATTTTCAATTATATCCTGGACATTATGAGCTTTATATTATGAAGTTATGGTTCCTATTTAAATCTTCTATTTTATCAACAGTTAACCTATTTAGGCCAAAATGCATAATCTGATTTATTTTTGTATATTATGGATTGAAGGTCAATTTAGCTTTCAAAATCTTTATATGTAAGTCCAGTCAGCTCCCTTTTCATGCTGCCCAGTGGTCAATCTGAAAGTGTGGTGTTATTTCATAAAGTGGTCTGTTTTGCAAAGTTGCTGTACTATGTCTGGCTGGTTTCACACAGGCCATGCGGAAATATTACCAGAATATCACACCTATGCTTGAAGCTAGGTTTTATAGTTCTCTAGGATTTGTATTTTCTTCTCCAATGCCACTGAGCTAGTGCAAACACTAATCGTTTTTCAGTATTTCTTGAAGTGATTACTGCAGATTCTTCATGGATGTGCTCTTTGCTTCTAATTTTTTTTTGCTTCCATCCACTCTTTATTCTCAAATTAGAGAAATTATTGAAAACTATAAATCTAGCCATAATACTTCTTTACTTAAACCCCATCTATATTAGAAAGACTTCCATAACTCTTCACAAGGTCATTTACCATCTGGATCTTTTTGCTTCTTCAAACTCATGCTTGCTCTACACATTGTGACCAAACTACAAAGGAGCTACTTTTACTTCCTAACTCACCAAGATTTTACTTCTCCTTGACATTACCACACCACATTCACTGAGGTAGATACCACTCATTCTCATATAGTAACATAGATTACCCCAACTATGGAAAACTATTCCTAAGTGTCCCTGAAGAACTTATAAAGCAGCATTTGTCACTCACTATTGATTAAATTTCCCCTCTAATTAATTTTGCTTTATCCAAAAGCTTCAAAGAGAAAGTAGCCATTACAATTTGTTCATCAGTCTACCACCAAAAACTGGCATAGCATAACTCTTGAAACAATCTTTGAGTCTGGGTAATGACAAATGCCTGTAATCCCAGCACTCTGTAAGGCTGAGACAGGAGGATTGCAAGTTTGAGGCCATCCTGGGTAACTCAATGACTCAGTGAAACCTTGTCTCAAAATATGAGATAGAAAGTGGTCTGGCAATGAAGATTCTGGGTCCATGCAAAGACCCCCAATTAAATCCTTCTCTCTCTCTCTTGTCACAAATACACACACACACACACACACACACACACACGCACGCACACAGACACACACACACATTGAATGAGGACTGAAACAATGAGTTTGGAAGTAGGTGAGAATACAAAAGTGTAATTATCTAAATTAGGGAGTCCAGTAAAAGATTCAGCTCTCTGGCCAACAAAGCATGCCCAAAGTCCCTTCTTCAGACTTGATTACTTTATACTGGCAAGAGCATTTCCATTTTCATACACACATATGTGAACAAGTGGGTGTGTGGGCATGTCTGGGTGGTACTTTCTCACATGAACAAATTGCAGATAGTGATGTGTGTAATTCAGCATAAGAGGAGAAAACTTGAAAATATTTTAAGTTTATGAATAAGAAACACTTGTAGTAAATGAAGTCTAGTCATGTTTAGTTGGAAACCAAACGCTGTCATGAGTCTTGAGTTTAGACTTGTAACTTTAAGTCCAACACAACACAGGGAGTTTACAGAGGTCACTAAACAAGAAAAAGTATAGCCTCCTTAAATGAGCTGGATTTCTGCATCAAAAGTATTGTTTGGACTTCAGTCTGAAGTTTCTAAAATTCAGCATTGCTTTGTAGTTATCCTTCCAAAGTCTAATGTTTACAAAATTTAATTTTATTAGTTGTTGAAATGTATATAACTAGGTGCTTGGGACAGAAGAAATCTGAGAAACGAGTCATGTTATTCGTAGGTAGATATTGATAGGTAGAAATATAGGTAGATATTGACATGTTGGTTTCAGTTTTACCCTCCTTATTGAAGATCATGGTATTAAGCAGTTTATGAAAAGAGTAATAATTTTTTGAAAGAAGAAAAAAACAAGTTTCTTATCAGGCATATAAAGAGCTTAGAAGTTGATTCTCCACCATGACAAGAAAATGTTGAACAAACTGAAATAATCAATAACTCTTCTTAGATATGTCTGAAAAGTAAGACCACAGGCCAAATCGGTGATGCTAAATTTGGAGAGACAAAAGAAAGTTACTGAAAATCAAAAATCCTAGACCAGAAACCTGCACTACAACCAGTGATAGGGTAGGGAAACCTGAACTGCAAATGATGAATTGCTAGAGGCTCAGAATGTACAAGCCTGAGGATTAAAAACTCCAGGAGAACCCAGTTATAGAGAAATTTCTACACTTCTATTAGTTTTACCTCAAGAGTGTGACCAGTTTTTCACAGTTAATGATGGAGGAAAGTCCCCTTGTAAGTATGCAGCTAGGGAAGAAAAGTAAACACTTGAAAATGTCAGCACATTGTGTTCCTAACAAAACCTGTACTTGAGAAACCATTTTGCCAGAGCCTGAACTGTTGGGGAGTTTTCAGAGCATAACCAACTTCAGCTAATAGAAATACCTAACTTCAGCTTGCTATAGGCACCTTATCCCACATGAGGTGGACCCTAACTCATGAAGTTCACAAACCCAGTGTTACTAAAAGAATAAAACTTAATCATAGAGTATAAAATGTACACCTCTCCTTTATACCTTACAAAAGCCTATTTACAGCAATTTTTTAAGTCAGTATTTTATGTCTCTCCATCAAAAAATGGATATTAAAAGGCAAAAAATAGTAGACGTATGAATACTAGCATATTAAAATACCAGGCTTATTAAAAGGCAGAAAATAACCAGTTTGAAGAGAAATAGCAAGTATCTAAAATAATACTTGGACAAGGTAGAGATTTTGGAATTATCAGACTAGAAAGTCTAAAAATTATGATTAATTTGCTATGAGATGTAATGGATAAAGTAGACAGCATACAAGAACAGATAACAACAGTAGAGATAGGGGAACTGTAAAAAGAACCAAAATAAAATGTTAGAGATTGGAAAATGTAACAAAAATAAAGAATGCCTTTGAGGAATTCATTAGACCAGACAGAACTGAGGTAGGAAAGATTTGTGGATTTTTTTTTGTATTAAATTCTTTTATTGGTACATCGTAGGTATACAACACAATTACATTTCTCATTGGGAATTGTACCTTTATATAATGCATCTTAGTTCTTACTTTTTCCCCATTCCTAGCCCCCCCCCCTTTGCCCCCTTCACCCTTCCCTATTTACAAAGACTTTATTTCCATTTTTTCCATTTCTCATCATTTTTCCTTTCCCTTCTTTCCTTTCCCCTGCCCCTCCCACTACCCCTACCCCTTTGGACCTTTTCTTCCTATTTTACATTATCGATTATTCATTCTAATCATTGGTACATTTTAGGTATACAATATAATGACATTCATAATTGGAAATTTGCACCTTTCCATAGTCTCTCTTGGTTCTTATTTTTCACCCTTGCCCAGCCCTCCCTTCAACCCCTTCAGTCCTCCCTATTTAAAGGGAATGGGACTAATATGAGAAAATGAAAAAATAGGAACAAAATCTTTGTGGTTTAAAAAATGGAAAAATCCAAACTTGAGAATAAAGCGAAAATGGATAGGAAAGGAACACAAACCAAAAATCTCAAGAACAGAATATCCAAGAACTGTAGGATAATGGCAAAAGTGTAACATGAATCTAAGGGAATTCCAGGAGAACAAAGAAAGGAACATAAGAAATTTTTGAAACAATAATAACTGAGGTATTCTAGATACTAATTTCAGACACCAAACTACAGGTACAATATAGTCAGAAAATACCAAAAAGGGTAAGTCCCCCAAAATAATAAACTTGAGAATATTATTTTCAAAATTCAAAAATCAGTGATGAAAGAAAAACTTGAAATAAAGAGAGAAAGAAAAATACCTTTCCTATAAGCAAAGATAGAATTACATCCAAACTCTCCCCGTAAACCATGTAAGCAAGAAAGGAGTTGACTGAAATATTTAATGTTGAAAGAAAAGAAATCCATCTAGAATTTTGCACTCTGAAATTATTCTTCAAAAGAAAATGAGAGAAAAAAAAGATTTTCTCAGACAAAATTTGAGGGAATTTGCTGACAGTAGACTTACTTTGAAAGAAATGTTAAAAGTAGTTCTTTAGACAGGAGGAAAATAATACATGTCAGAAACTTTGATCTACATTTAGGTAGAAAACTAGAGAAGAAAGAAGGGAAAATAAAAATATTTTTCTTATTTTTAATTGATTTAATAGAAAAGTTTGCTCAAAATAATAGCAAGATCATATTTTATTATGTTTCTGTGCTTATGTATTATAAAAACTGAATTGTATTTATGATATAAGAAATAGAGGAAAAGAATTAGGACTATTTTGTAATTATATGAATAGAAATAGATAAAAAGAAATTTCTGTTCAAAAAGCAGTGTAGTGTAGATTAAAGGAATTGTAGTCAAGAAATATTAACAACCACTTAAACTTTCTGAGTCTTAGTTTTTCATACCAAAAAAGAAGATAGAAATACCTATCTCATATGAAAAAAATTAACATTAAACTTACAACATATATAAAATAATTACATATTTTGTGGTGGATAAGTGACATGGATATTGACACGGATAATTGTCAAGGCAAGAAAAAAACTTAAACTCATTTAACATACTATGACAGGAGACAAAATTTCTTTAATGAAATACATACAGGGAAGATACATTTTAAGCTATCTTAGTTCACTGAATATCAAGTCATTAGAAAGTATTTAATCCCACAATTGAATGGGCTAGGGATTTAGCCCAGTGGTTCCACCACCTGCTTCACAAGCGCAAGGACCAGAGTTCAATGCCCGGTACAGAAAAAAAAAAAAAAAAAAAAAAAAAGTCACACAATTGAAATTTTCAGTGACTGACTATTCCTCCAAAATTTGTAAACATTCCACTCAATTTTCATTTCTTTTCATTTTTATTCTCTTCCTTTCATTTTCATCTTATTTCCCTTTTTTATTTTTATTTATAAGGAAATAATTTCCATCAACATGAAAATAAGCAAAATAATAACCGACACTGTATTATTTTTGTAAGTACAACTCACACTCAGCTATTTCTCTTAAGAGGCAAATTTGACTGATATTTCCAAATTCATAAAATTAGAAATTAACAAACTGAAAACTAACAAAATTAACAAACTGATAGGATGTAATGGTTAATGACCTATAGAAATAATAAACCCAATTTTATGGTCTTGTTGCTCTGTAAAATATGAATGTTTTAGCTAACTGGACATTCTTACTTTTGCATTTATCCATTGCTGAGTTCTTCAAAAATTTGTGCACATGAGCTATAGCTTTTCTGTTGGTATGGAAATTACAGAAGTCAAAATCTCGCCAGGAAACATGAATCACACAATTGAGGTTATCCAAGCATTTTATGCATAAAACAAACACATATACAGTAATGGTGTAAATAGGTTCAAGGGAAGCACAAGGAATATATAATAACCCTAATATAGTAATAGCAGCGAAACTGTCACTATTCCAAAGCCCAGAAGCAATCAAAGGAAGCAACTGGCACCAGAGCACAAGAAAGACTTAGCGAGAAGATTGCCTTAAGAGGAGCGGTAACGTTTTATCCAAAAACACTGTAAAATACTTCAGAGGAAAGAAGCTGGAGCAATCTCTCCCTAACCTCATATTTACCCTCCCTTCAATCTGGCTGTGGTATTCCATTGGGAATCGAAATGGAAGCCGGAGGGCAAAGAAACTAGGTCTTCAGATGTAAACCAGGTCAGCCTTTTAGTACAGAGGGCAGAGAGAAGATGGGTAGAAAGTGCATCGGGAAAGATGGAAACAGGAAATAGGGCCAGAATAATGGGTGACTGTTTTCAATAAGTGGGGCCTGCAATCAGTCATTAATAAAAATAGACCAATCAGTGACCCTCATTCAGACTACAGAAGGTGTGTGTATGTGAGTGTGTGTGTGTGTGTGTGCGCATAAGAGCAAGAAAAGAGAGAAATGGCTGAGGCATACATTCAATAGTCTATGCTAATGTCTACATACATTCTTGCACATGCATACATGCAGGAGGTAAAAAGGAAACACTGTTAATGGAATTTAACTATTTTTCCTGAAACATACAAATTCCTAACATGATCTGATTCAAGTTCTCTATTTACTTTAGAAGTTTATTGAATATATTCAGCAAACAACAAAGATTTCAACTCCACATCCATCTTCTTGCCAAATCATTGTAAATTATTTAATGGAGAAAATTTTCAATTGCAGCTATAACCAAATTCAGGAAGGATAATAAGTTTTGTGGAAAACCCTCTGCCCCAAATTGCTTATGTAAATTATAGCAAACACACATCATATCAGTCATCTGTAAAATAAGTCCTTTAGTTCTTATGTTTGCTCTGTAAAAAATTTATTCAAAAATTAGATTAAAGTCTTTTCTAGGGAACATGAATTCCACCTAATTATTCTTCTTTTTAGCCATGACATCCCAAGTTGTCCCTAAGTATGAGCCAAGAAAATGTGTGAATAAATTTGAAATGGACAGGACATATTTTTTATAGCTACCTTCTAGCTACATTTCCCAGCCATTTTCACTAGATATTTTTTATTCTATTAAGTTGTAAAAACCTGATAATATTGCAAGCCATTTTGTCCGTGGATATGCAAATAAACTCTGGAGGAAAGCAATTGATTATCCCCTGTGGATATTGACCAGTTTTGCATTAACAGTTCATGTAAATTCAGATGAGGATTCCTAACTTCTAATACATGTGTAGCTCTATAAATTCTCAGGACCAATTGTGATGTCTGTTTTCCTCATTTTGATAGGTTAAACAAAATCTTAAACACATGTTTTATAAATATCGTGACTTCAGCATTTAAAAAAATCTTTACTTAGAGCTTGGCTAAAGCCAAGGGTCATGATTTAAACTGCAGAAGGCATATTAGTTTCTCAAGAAGCTTTAAAAGATGTTGCCAATTCCCTAGAGGGTGAAAGAAGGATTGCTCAGCAGCAGTTCAAGTAAACATCAATTTAAGCACCATAGGCTTTTATATGTCAAGTTGATACAGGAAACAAGTTAAAAAGACAAACACAAACAATGCCCCTTACCTTGATCTTGGTTTTTATGATCAACTATGGTACTTAAAAAGCCTGCCATGTAGTACTTCAGAAATACCTCAGAGAGTGACAGGGTATGATTTCCGTTCTATTTTATGGCACACAAAAAAGTAATTTTATTGTTGTTTGAATATTTTTACACATATCCTTCACACTTGGGTTCCCTTCTTATGAAAATTGTGGGTTTCCTACTGTTCTGTAGTGTTATCAGTTTAAGGAGAAAAGGTTTACAGCTCATGCAAGATTAATTAGGTTTTTGCCAATTTTAAAGGAATCATCTATATCCTGTAGTTACAGAGAGAATTGGGCAGCATTGTCAATCATTTCTCTGTTTGCTGGTCTACTAGTAAATATAAATGATCTGAAAGCAAGAATGCATTGTGCATAGTTACAGAAAGAAATCTTTTTCTTTGAATTTGTTTGGATCCCACAAGTACTTCTGATAATAATTTGAAGGTTTGACCTATATGAAATGCCAACATTAAAATACATATGCATATATGCCATAAAATACATAACTGCATGTATATATACTAATCACTGTTCTTTAACTTGCTATTATTTAATGCTACACATTATAGTTACATGAAATACCTAAATAGAAATGACATCTCAGATACTCTCAAAGATTGTTTAGGAAACAGGGATGGGATTTAGCGCAGTGGTTCCACTGCCTACCTTGCAAGCGCAAGGACCTGAGTTCAATCCCTGGTACAAAAAAAAAAAAAAAAAAAGATTTTTCAGGTAATTAGCCCCACTGCGATTTAAACCCAAAAGATAGTAAACAAAGAAAAAAATTTGATGTAGTTCAGATATAGATCCTGCAACCCACTTGAGTGAATATGAGCAATTAGAGAAAATGGTGTTATTAAATATCAACTATAGGGTCTTGGCCTGGGGATGTAGCTCAGTGGCACCACACTTGCCTGGCAAGTTCAAGGTTCTGAGTTCAAACCTCCTACTGCAAAAAAAAAAAAAAAAAAAAAATCAACTGTACATTTTGTTGAAATCTTCAGAGCAGAGGCTAGGATGCCTTTCCTCATGGTTTGGCCCCTATGGGATGGAGTAAAAACCTTAGCTCATCTTCATTTCCAACAAACACTGGAGCTTTGAATGCCTTGGTTGATGAAAATAAACATAATCACAATCATCTTTTATTTAAACAAGTGGTGACTTAATACTATTGATGAATAAAGAACAAAATTGTTATCAAAATATTATTCACAGCATCAAAAAGCCATAAAATTGCTAGCATTTTGGTATACAGTGTGTCAAGAGTAGTCACTTTTCCCAATTGGCTGTGTGGACTGTGATGAGTCCTAACCATACCCGAAATGTAGCCAAGAAAGTGAGAGAGTTTTGAGACTGGTGAACAGATGGAGAAGAATAAACAGATCTGTTGACTAGTAATAGCTACTCAGCCATTTATGTACTTGGGTTAATAGGTTCTTTCAATTTGGAAGACTGACATCAAAATGATTCCTAGCCATAGAGTAGTCCAAGCTCATGATCTATGTGCTTATGCATAAACAAGAAGATAGTTATGACACCAGCAATAAGGTAAGTCTGGAACTGGCTTCTTCTGTTTGTGATATTGTTGGCCTAAAAATTGAGCACAAAAGCAAGGCGCCAATCTAGGTGAAAACAGAATTATTTAGAATAGCACACCACTGATCTGTATCATACATAACTATGTTTCCCCATTGCCTTTCAGACAGCGGGCTGAAGGAAATGTCATGGTTTCTGCCTCCAGAGTTAAATGAATCTAGTTTCATAGGCCTTGAAACTGTCACATTCCATGATTTGAAGTATACATTTGGACACCAGGCTAAGCATAAAATATAGACATGTTGTAAATACTATTTACCACTTATAACACACATTATCTTGAATCATACATATACACACACCTACAAGTGTACAAAAGAAATGGGTCTGAACCTTCAAATATAACAAATTTTACTTTTACATTCTCTTGGGCAATAAAAAACTTCCATTAGTCTTTCATGTATTGATGAAGCTTTTTTGTACAGAACCCTCATGCACTTGTTTTACTAATATACGGTGTTGTCTTCAAAAAATTATTGAGAACTCATACTTTCCAAGTAGGTCAATTATACATTACGCTCTTTCTCTTTTTCAGTATCATTGTGGTATTAAGATTGCTTAAAATGTGAATTTCGTTCTCAGTGACCAAAATCTTCACTTTCCATTCTTAAAATGTTTCTACTCTGCCATCAATAACAATGAGAGTCCTATTTCTAAAGGAGACCCCTTGCCCATTTAACATATCAGAAATCTTTGGGCTCTTCACCACTTCCCATCAGCCATAGAATGTACCAGACTCACTTTTCCCACCAAAAGTCCAGTTTTACTTACCTGGAGGAAACCTTGCTTCCCTTTAATGAGCAGTGATGTAAGGGGAGGGGCTGTGGGCCAGGGCATGGGAAGAGCAGAGGTGAATCATGCCTGTTAGGGCACAATTGATACCAAGGAGGCAGTGACCAAGCAGAGTTTACACTTTTCTTCAGTTTTACTTACTACTAACTTTTCTTATTAGAAAATACATAGCCATACATCATCCTATTACCAACATTTTATTGACACATTATAATAATCAAATCCCAATCTTTTATCATTCTTTTAATCTCTGTCTTAAGGCTTTGTTTGCACTTGACACAGTCTTATTTAACTTTTATTCAATGAATTGATAATATTTCCATAGTTACAGAATGAAATAACAGTTACAATTTCATGTAAGATTAGATTCTGACTTTTCTTTAAATTTTCTTTACAGAGCACATAAAATAATTTTACATGAACTTTAAATCAAAAACTTTCATAACTATCACAGGGGAATGCACTTGAAGTTCCAACTATTTGGACAACTGAGTCAGGAGCATGGGCTGAGCTCAGGAATTCAAGGCCAGCCAGAGCAATAAAGTAACACCCTGCCTCAAAACAAAATAAAGCAAAGCAAACTTTTATGTATTTAAATTAGACTACAGATCTATTTAATACAGAGTAATTGAAACAGAAAGCAAATCACAGAACTGATAAACTTGGATATTCAGAGCTGCCCTTGACTTTTAAATTGTAAAGGAAGCAGCAAGCGTACATTTGTTTGTGACATTGTCCTGCCTCTGTCCCTTTCATTTCTTCTGCTCCTTCTCTGGAGATCATTTTACTGGAACTGTCTTTTTGATGAGTGGAAGGGGTTTAGGCCAAGCGATATCAATTTTTATTTAATGACAAATTGTTACAATGTCCTTTCACAGTCGTGAGATAATAAATACATCACCCATCACAGACACAGACTAAAAGACTGTTCGGTGGTCAGAAGTGTAATCTCAGCCAATGGGTTCCTTCTAAAAGATGTATCTCTCCAGCAACTATAATATTGCTTTCCTTTACACACCTAAGAGATGCAATCAAGTTTTCCTTGAGGAATAATACCAGCTACAGCAATTTATATGCACATCATTTACTGACATCTCTTAAAATCCCCCCTGACCATCTGGGCCAGACCTCAGGGCCTTCTGATTGATGGGGGCCTGTATATCAGGTCAAATATCATTTCAAGAACAAAGCAGCTTATTTTTTTCTCAATGAACTATATTCAGAGGATAGGTTTCATCCCAGGTGGAAAGCACTGGTGCTACCCAGTGGCATCTGATGAAACCCATTTTTGTTCTTATATCAGTCTTGTTTTTGACTAAACAAAGGGCTAAGAAATTTTATTTCTGATCTTAGTGAAAATTTCTTTAATAATTTTCATCTATTAGATTGAATGTAACTACAGGATGACATTGGGTTCAAAGTTAAGAGTCCACTTTTTAGTGTGCTTCTTTATTTATACCTATACCCTTCAGATGATACACTATTTGCTTGTCAATGGATCTTAATATTGATATCATCGTGAAGAAATGTGTGACAAACTGTAGAGTGTTCCATGTATCTTCATTCAACCCTCATTTTACCCTCTCTCGGTTTTTATATATTTCTTCTGTCCTCAAAATAATAATCACACTTCTTCCATAATCCCCCTTTAAGATGAGGAACATGCGTCCTTATTCACTCACTGAAGGGATCTTCCATGACTTCCTATAATCACATCTGTTCACCTTCTTGCCTCCATTTCCATACACCATGTCCTTTATTCCATTGCTTGAAGTCTGACTGAAGTGACACATGTGTTTTCCTATCTAAGCCCAGGTTTCTTTAGCCTCAGCTCTCATTCACCTTTCTGACTCAGGAATATTGCTTCCAGTCTCTATGTAGTACATTTACACATTATTTATTTCTATTTTTCCTTGGACTATTTAAATCAGCATACATTCAGAATTTAATTTTCTCCTGTATTAAAAACTTTTTGAAAGCTCCTTCTCTAGACCTCACATGTGCCTCAAGTTTCCACATCATACCTCAGTTCCCTTTATATCCCTGCCATCCTGAATCCAGTGTGATTATTGTCGTCTTTGATATCCACTTCATTCAAGTTCTTACCTTTGTTGTTCCACTGAAACTATTTTCTTCAGAGTCTAAAATTACTTTTTTTCCTAAACCAAGAGCAGATTACCAAATCATCACACTTAGTCTCTTAGCAGCACTTAGCTCACTGTATTGGTCCTTTGACATCCCTTTCTCATTTAACTCCCAGAACACAGTCCTGTTTAATAGGCAAGGGTAGAAGGCCAAGTCTAAGGATATAGAAATACTAAAGAGCAAATCTTCCAAGATCTCACATGTTGCATAAGGATCCTTGGGTTTGTCTGCAAATGAGAGAAAAAGCAAGATTTTGAACATAATAGTGGCACAATAAGATTTGTTTTGGAGGGACAATTCTAATGTGGTGAAGGAAGAAGGAAAAAGAACAGTGAGGTAAGAAGGCAGAAGAGGAAGGAAAGAAAAAAGAAAAGGGAGTGGGGGATGGAAAGAGGTTTCATGAAGAAGGAAGGAGAAAGAAAGGGTGAAAAGAGAGAGAGAGTATTATTGCTCTCAAACATTAACCCCCTCCGCTATAAAGGAATTATATTATCATGTTCTTTGCCATAAAAGTGTGAATGGTCTCTCTAGGTAGGCTATACTTTCATGCTCATTGTCAAATTTGGTCATGTGACATAGGTACTCCGACCAATGAAACACAATTGGATTTGAATTTTATCATGTTTAATCATGTTCAAATTTAATTGTGTGGTTTGACTAACTTTATTCTTTTGTCATTTTCTCCAGTGAAAATAATATCTGTAAGAGTAATTGTTTCCTTACCCTAAGTCCTACACAGATAACATACATCCAGTAAAGACAAGCAGAACCTAGAAAATTACAAACTTAGAAGCTAATATGTGGTTCTTATTATTTTTAACACACTATTCTTTGCAAATAGACTGATATTTAAATACATTTTCAATATAAAATCTAAAGAAACAGGTAACTAATTATTAAAAGTATATGTAAAAAGTGGAACAATGAGAGAATAACAAATATTAGGGGAAAAGGAATTTTACTATCTGTAGGCATTATATTAAAAGCAATGAATTATAAAATTAACCTTATATAAAATCCATTGCTCTGGAAATGAAAGTCATATTCAACAAGTTGCAAAACTAATTGTGGTTAAGGGGAAGTAAAAATAAGAAGATATTTGAAAATGTATATTTAAATGAACACTGATCATAGTAGTAATAGAATAAGTATATCAATAATAATTTCTAAATTCATTTCCAGATTCAGGTTGAAGAATAGCAGTACTTTACTGCCAACAGTATTCAAGAAATCGAAGTGATATTTTTGCTTAAATGCTAGTAGGAATAATGTTCAATTTTGGCCGCAAATTTTGATCTTGTGCTTGGAATTATAGATTTTCCTTTCAGAAATCTAAGAGTTAAGTATCTAAAGTGATTTGGAGTTTCTGTTATTTTGTAAATTACATAAAGGACTAGCTTAATATTAAAAATATATATCTCATTGAAGAACAATTAAATTAACTCTTTGGGGCCTATTTTAAATAGGTTAAAATGCATGAGGCAATTGAACTAATGTTATTTAATAGTCACAACAGCCCTACTTTACTTGCCTTGCCTCATTTAATCTTCATGATAACTAAAGTGTATATTGTTTTCATTTTCTCCCATTATATAGCTAACCATAAATAATTTTTCCAAGTTCACATAAGAGAAATGAAAGTTAGAGTCAAACCTATATCTATTTGCTCACTACACATCTGCCTTTATCAGGCAAGGTAGACATTACACCATGTAAACAATATAATTTTCAATTCTTGGATTAAATATACTACTTTTAGCAAAACAAAAATCAACAAATATGATAATATAATAAAAATGGAGATGCAGGATTTATTCAAGGATACACTGAAGATATATTTGAAAAGTTAAAACACAAATTATGAGTTGGTTATTGTAGTAATATCTTCTGAAACACTCACCAAAAACTTTCACCTAACATGGATCCTCTCTCAATGCACACAAATTGATCATCATCTCATGGCCAGCTATTTTCTCACAATGATGTGATTAACATGGTCATCTCTGTTAGTGTATCCATCTTCATACTTGTCATAATAAATTCTGGCCCCAGGTTAGGCTTAACTTCTGCTACAATAGTCAGGCTGTAGTCCTTGGACTTTTTATATTTTATGAAATAGACTTAAGAAAGTTACTCAATCTCACCTGAGAGCTAAAGTTAAAATTTAGAAAACTTGAAGGAAAGTGGCAGCTACTTGCTTTTAATGTTTTTTTTTTAAAGTACTACTCTGCCTTAGAAAGAAAGTGGAACTCACAGGCAGTGAAATATAAAGAAAAGAGAAGCCCTGGTAGTGTTTATGCCTTTGTTCCAGTTACTGCCACATTTCCTGGGGCTTGTCTGACAAAAATTTAGAAAAATCTTATCTTAATTTAATGAAGTTATCTCTGAAATATTTATACAAACATTGGAAGTGGGTTATAAGAAATTATAGAGGAAGATAAAGCATTATGCTTTTCACAATGGAAAGGAGAAAGAGACAGTTAAGGAGCAGCAAAGATCACATAGATGTATAGAAATCGGTGCAAAGCATAACTTTGCATAGTGCTTCTAGTTAATAACTAGATTTAACATAGCTTCTCTGTTTTTCTAAATGTGTATCTTTAACTAAGGGCAAATTCATTTTCAAAAAGTCAGTTAATGTGAGACCATCAAAACAATGTCACAATGAAATTGGACGCCTAGAAAAAAATTAAATCCCAAGGACAATTCCCATGTGCTTATTCGTAATGAATAAAAAACAGAATGAAATTTGCCCATTAAACGTAGTAAAATACATTGTATGTATGCATATATGTATATATATTTTGCTATGCATATATTTTATATATGAATGCTCAGTTTTAAACACCCTCATCACACAACAATCATCTGTTTGTTTTTAACTTTGTTTTTCCTCTTTTTCAATGAATCTTTGTCAGATGCTGAGAAATTTTTCCTTTGTGTGCTCTTCATTTTCCACTTTGTTCCTAGCACCCAAAACTATTCTGGACACAGAGTAAGTATCACTAAAGTATTGCCAAATAACAAATATGATTCTATTCACGCACTGGAGGAATATTTCTCAAGAAGCAGTGAAAGATATAAGGATGAGATTATTGAAAATGATTAAAGTTTTATCAAAATTATGTGATTGAAGTTGAGTTTTCTCAAAAAGCAATGGAAACAGTTAACACAAACGGCTCACAGAGCATTTCTAAGGATCTAGTTTTGGAAAGGCCCAGTGCCTATTGGGTATGACATAAGATTTATCCAACACACTAGAATTTTGAGCTGTAGGCTTTTCTTAATATTCAATTATTCTGATTAATCTTCAGCCATGGTAGGAAGACAAACTTGAACTGTGGTGGCAAACAATAAACAAAAATGAATACTTCCCTATATGGTCAATATGGGAGGTCAGACTTCTAGCCTGCAAGCATTTGGCTTAGACATTTGAAAACTTTCACATTAACAGATATTTAATATATTTTAATTTTTTAAAATTATGTTTCTTTTCTGAGATAGTTCATAAGGGAAAAGAGAAATAAATCTCCAGGAGAAAAATATTCATTTAGCCCATATCTATGGGAAGTGTTATATTAGAATAAAAAAATTCATCTTCATATTTCAGAGAAGATGATTAGTAGTATTAGAAAGGGATTATCTACTGTAAAGAAATTTCTTATATAAGTAGTTTTATTTTTGTTCTAATGTATACACATATGTATATATGATGAACATACATACAGGCATGATCTCTTTATTAAGAAGTTTGATTCAAGCCGGGGATTTAGCTCAGTAGTTCTGCTGCCTGCCTTGCAAGTGCAGGGTCCCGAGTTCAATCCCTGGTACCAAAAGAAGTTTGATACAATGAGGAATAAAGTTTGCTACCTCCGCAAGAAAATATCTTTTAAAAAAGCATTGAAAAGATTCCATAAACCTTTGATGTGTATGATTCCAATTTGTTTTCTTATTTAAAAACATAGTGATAAAACACATTAACTAAGTTCATAAATAAGTATGTATATACAGTTAACTTGAAAATCTATTTATAGATCAGATATAAGTATGAAAAATATGTTGGAAAATTTGCTTAATCTAAAAGACAAAGTAGTCTTATCATTTTTATGCTAATTCTTACTGTGTTATAGCACTATGAAAAGACTGTCTGTGATAGTTAACTGACTGTGTCAACTTAAGTAAGAAATGCACAACTAAATTGAATCAGCACAGTTCTGGGTGCGGCTGAAGGGGCTTACTGAAGACAAGACCCTCCCTGTGTGGGAGTGGCACCAACCAATATTCTTGTCCCCTGGATGGAATAAAAGGGAGAGGAAGAAGGCAGGTTTGCTTTTGTTTCCAGTCTTCAACTTCACTTCTTATATATTTACATATCTTGCCTCAAACCTGTTTCTCTAATAAGCATTGAATGATACATTTTGTGCTTATAGTTTTCCAAAACAGCATGAAGGGCTCTCACATTTCTCTATCAAGTATTTAATGGGCCTCCTGGTAGTATAAAAGGAGAAAATAGAGTACAACATCAATTAATCATGAGATTTAATGAATGTGATCCAGGCCCTCTAATAGAAATTAACAGAAATTATGAAGTGGAAAGAGAAATGTGGAGTAAAAATGTAAAATTACTACCAGATAATTTTTGCTAGACCATCACTATAAATAATTATTGAGTAGCACATACAATAAATATAACATTAAGGACATTTCCTCTTAAGTAGGTTAATTATTTTCTTTAAAGCACCATAGTTGGTAAGTATCAAAACTCAAAGTTAATTTATGACTTTTAGGCCTATACTAATTATGTCTGAATATCACTTTCTGATTCCAATAACTTACATCCCAACTAGAGACAAAATATCCTTGCCTTCTCTCAAGTTCTGCAACATCGACATCTGATTACAGCATTAGCTAAAGTCTAGAATCTCATTACCTAAATTAGATTCTGGTGCAGATAAGGCTGCTGGTGTATTATTCCTTCTAAACCAGCTCTAGAGAGCACTTCTGTTTATTTTTAGGTCTATTTAACCAAAGAGACAACTAATTTGTCTCACACCAATCTCATGTTGGGGAAGGGAAAGAATACTTGCAGTAGATAGTCATGGGGGAAAGAACAAATGTATGCTAATTACCTTGCCTGGATCACTACACAATGTACACATTAATCAAAGCATCACATTCTATTCCACAAAGTTTGGGAAAGAAGTATGAAAAGTTTCAGGATCGAAATGGAGCAACTTGGGTCACCCTTAACACAAAAAGTAAATAAAGTCGGGAGGTAATGAACAAGATTGCTTGAGAGTTACTGTCACAAATGACTGCTAGAATCACAAGCTTGCAGAGAGATTGCCACAATCATGTACAAAACTACTCTACAAAGATATCTCTGCCCAGCAACTGTTTACTGGCCCTTGGACTGGCAGCATTCTTATAATAACTATGTGGCCCAAGATCTAATGTAATCCTCTTCATTTTTGTCTTTACAATCTTCCTATTGGCACAATCTCTTTGAATGTGCTAACAGTTTACTATAGCACAGGTGTTTCTTTCACAGTGTTCTGCTCTTCTAAAATAAATAGCATTATAATTTGGGAACACTCTCTCTGATTTTTTTAGACTGACAAAGTATACAATTATTATGTGTTAATCAAAAATATTATTTTAATTATCAAGAGTAATGAAGTGAGACACAAAGTATTTATTCATTTGTAGTAATTGTGAAGTCTAAGTTGACAAGTGTTAAAAAATCATTGATTAGGTTTCAAGCCCAGAAATGGTTCTCTCTGATCCAGGACTCTGCACGAAGGGCTCTGGTTTCCATTCTCTCCATCCTCTCTTTATCCACCTCAGTCTTCCCATGGAAAGTAGGATGGGTGTATAGATGAGAAGCTTTGTCCACCAGTTTCCTTTTAGTGCAATTTAAGAGTTTAATATCTATTTTCATGTTGCACTATCACTGTCCCTTTCAGCCAAAGGCATTTTGATTTGTGTGGATATAATTCCCTTAGAATTGGTGTCCCATTTATGCTTTTTTATGGGGATTATTTATTTAGATTCAGAAGCCACAGCCACAAAGCCTTTGTGATAAGCCTCTCCCCTATTTGCACTGCACTCCTAGTGAGACTGCTGAGGGATACCAACTTTAAGCTTCCTAGAAGACCAAAGATTTTTTGTTGCTGTTGAAAGGATCTTTGAAGCTGATCCTTAATCCTTAAAGAACATTTGATTTTGTACCACCTTTGGTCTCACTGCCCTATTACAAAAGCATTCCCAGTCACATCTTCAGCTTCCTCTCTAGACCTTGTTTTCCTGGTGATGCTCTCCTTTCAACATTTGCTCAGAAACCAATTCTTAATTTTGGTATCATTGGTAATTTGGAAATTTAAGTATTTTCAAAGCCATCAAATCTCCGCTCTTTTCCGTTAGCAATTCTTTCTGCAATTTAACTTCTAGTTTCACATCCTACTATAAACAACACAAAAGCTTTGTGTTTGACGATTTCCTTAGAAATCTTTTTAGCTAGAGCACTCAGGCAGTTAGGCACATTTTTTACTTAGCATTTCAGTGCAGGCAGTTGCAAATCTTTCTGGAATTATATAAGGCAGATTTGCCTTCCTGTAGTTTCTGATAATAACTTTCTTATCTTCTTTTGTGAACTCAATGTCCAGAATTCTAAGAACGGTCTGTTGATGGCAGTTTACTCCTTAGTGTCCTTCCTGAGTGCATCCACTGCTGGGTTCCAAAGCCACTGCCAGAGTTTCCTTCATCTGCAGAGCATACATTTCAAGATTATTTAGTGGACACCTAAACCTTCAGATGCCACCAGAGCCTATATTCACTGATTCTTCCTTTACATACATATTTATGTTAAGCTTTAATTTATGCATTCGGCACAGTAAGAGATTATCAACAATACTGCAATAAAAATTATAACAGCATATTACAATAAGATTTAGGTGAATGTGGTTTCCTCCTCACTCTCAGAATATCTTATTCTGTACTCACCCTGCTCTTTGTGATGCCTATGTGATGAGGAGTGAGGTGAGTGACACAGCATGCTTACATAACATCTGGTTACTTTGATCTTCTAGATTAGACCTAAACCCTGGGATTCTGGGACATTTGAACTGACAACCAAACTAGCAGGAGATTAAAGGGATGGTAGCACTTCAAAAAGGTATGATTCTCCTCCAGATGGGAAGGAAGGAAAAGACATGAGATTATATCATGCTATTCAGAATGGCATACAATTCAAAACTCATGAAGTGTTTATTTCTGGTAGTTTCTATTTCATATTTTCAGATCACAGTTTTCCAAAAGTGATTGAAACTGCCAAAAGCAAACCTTTTCCAGAAAATAATAGGAGAATACTACGGTGCCTCATTTAAGTATTCATCATGGTAGTTCCCAATTTGCCAATACTAACATGAATATTCATTATCTATCACTACATAACAAATTAAGCCCGACTCTAGAACTTAAGAAAAACACAAATCTAACAAAACTTCCTCCTAATTTCAGTGGGAGAGAAATTCAGATATTACTTAGCTAGGTTGGCTCTATCGCAAAGTATCTCACAAGACTTCAGTGGAAATATTGTTTGAAGCTGTGTTCTCATTACCAAGTGTTACTTGGAGAATATTTGTTTCCCAGCTCACCCACTGGGATGTTAGGAGGACTTCGTAGCTCCTTGTGAGCTGTTGAACTGAGAACATCAATTTCTGACTGCATGGGCTTCTCCACAGGACATCTTACAGCATGGCTGCTGGCTTTCCTTAGAACAAGTGACTGAGGAGGAAAGAGTGCCTGAGCCAACTGTCTCAGCCCTTTAAGAATTTAATAGCAGAAGTGACATCTCTTCACTTATGACACATTCTTTTGATGGACATGACCCACCTCACCTAGCCTTCATGTGGAAGAAAACATGAGATCATGGGTACCAGAAGGTCAGAAACATTGGGATCCATCATAAAGCTTACTTACCTGAAAATCTTGATGTGAAAATTTTCCTCCACACCAAACTACAAATTTCCCCATACATTTATTCCACATCGCTAGTGACAAGATATAATTATCAAAATACAGCTCATTTATGATTATTTTTGTACTTGGCAAAAATAGATTTTTTAATTTATAGGTTGAATTTTTATGAACAAAAACTGATTAAAATGCTTAAATTAGATTTTTAAAAACTAATAGTATTAGTGTTGTATTTATTATTAGCGGTATTATTATTTTGAGATTTTTAAATGGAAATTTTATGGATCTTTCATAATTTCAAATTATATGCAATATACAAACCATAATTTGCCCCAGATTAAATTTTTAATTATTTTCTATAGCAAGTATGTTTAGAAAATAGACTATCTCCCTTGACAGTTATTGTCATTTTTCAATTTTTTTAAACTCAGTGTTCCTCCACTATAACACAGCAGGTTTTATCTTGTTTTCTGAATTGGTGGATTCATGCCCAGGGAACAAGAAGAAAAATGTTGACGTTGTGGTTACTGTTATTTATATTTATATGTTCTTTCATAATTGACTCAGGAATCTTCTGCCTTCAACCAGAGTTCACGAAGCTGACAGGCTTTACAGTCTAACTGGGATACAAACTCATGCCCCTCACCACTTTGGCCATAGTTTGAGTGATATTTATTATGGTTTATTAAACTCTTGAGTATTGGTGACTGGTATTCTAATGTATACATGTACCATTGTTTGGTCATCCATGGCTAACCTACTTTTATGGTGCTAGTCATTTGAAAGATGATTGCAGATTTGATTGTTTTAAATGTCAATGACCTAGAAACAGATTTGTTACCATTTAGTTTTATCTGTGTATGTCACTGAATACATGCAGAAACAAAAACCTCAGAATTATTGCCATTTTGAATGTCTATTCATATTGTTAGTAATTTTTTAATTCTACTGTTGCCTGTCTAGAAAATACCACCAAATTTAGATTAATTATGTGATCATACAGTAAACAGAAAAAAGTCTATATATTTTCTCTGGAAAGTTGGAAAAATGCCATTATTCATTTTATTTCCAAAACATGTTGGTCTAAGCAGAGGAGCACCTGTTTATCCTGGAGCACAGCCTGAGAGTCATCACGGCGGCCCAAGCACCAGAATGCTAAGCACCTGCATGCTTGATCACGCAGCTACTGACCTTATGCCAGAGGAAAGTGAGCTCAGGAGAAAATGTACTACTGTCTTTCAGAATCCTGGTGACATTTCTGATAAAATAATTACATAGTAGTCCTGTTAAGAAATTCTTATGTAGGTAAATATGCTGCATACTTGGTTGTGTCTTAACATAAAATTAAGTCTTAATTTAGCATTTTATTAGTATGATTCAGTTACAAAAATAGAAGCTACTTTAGGTATTCTGAGTGGAAAGAAATACTGGGAAAAAAGAGGCTTCTAAAATGACTGATGGGACAGAAGAATAAAGTTTAAGAAAGTTTTGGGGAATTCCTGCATCGAACTGATAAAAGGTAAACACTGCCGATGAAATTAGTCTCCTCCAGATCCCATGTGGATAGTTCTCAGGTGGATGCCTGCAAGCCACCAATGAAAGTCTGCAGTTCTTGTTTCCCAATACCCACAGGCCTGCTGAGAGCAGTACAGTGGCACTGCCTTTTTCGCTTTCTCTCAAATTTTGCACAATTGCCTCTAATGAACAAATTCTAACAGAAATTTGATAGCAAGGGAGTTTTCATATTATATTTTCTAAATTTCACATTGCTGTGGAACATAGGATAACTTAGAAGGGCCAGAATGATAGCATCCTCAAATGCTATCCAGCAGAGTCTACCTTTATTAGCCTGGCACCCTTATACATTCTTCTATTTAAAAAATAAGAACCCCCCAGAAGCAATGTGTTTCAAAATTATTGTTAAGGCATGGATTGGAAATTGCAAAGAGACAAAGAATAAGTTTTAATAAATAGGAGACATAGATTCTATATATTACATAAGAGGTTTTATACAAGGAAATTTAAATTATGATCAAATTCAAATGAAATAGAATTTTAGATTCTATTCTCTCTTACTAAAGTCAACTTAGTTTGAATTTCATTGTCTGGCTCTTCAATTCCTAGGTGTGTGTGTGGGGATCTAGATATCCAGTGAATATATTAGGCAATATCCAAAATTCACTAAGTATGGCGTCCTAGGTGTTACGAACCTGAATTTCAATAAGCCACTCTTCTGTTCTATAAGGCCAATGCTAGGGTTCAGTCCTAAGTATGGAAAATATCATAGCTCCTATCCCATTGCCTTACAATTCTCATATAATGTGATTTACTCATTTAGTAGCAACCCTGTGTAGGATCCTGTAGTAATGCTTAAGTCATCTAGAAAGCCAAAATATTATAGTTTGGAAGATGTGTGATGGCCCTAGAAATAAAATAAAGCTCAGAATGTGTTAACCCAGTTGAAGCCAAATCATTCCCTTTTACTTGTTGGCGTGTCTAGTATGACTGACTTAATATATGGTATTAAGTTAGTCTCACTACGTTATGGCTATATTGGGGACAAACTGGCAGAGACCAAGTCAGACTTAGTGAAGTCAGTTCCTTATGATTGATCCTGCATATATTTTCCATCTCTACCACTGTGTCCATTTGGTTTATAAATCCAAGTATGCAGTGAGGAGCCGCAGAGAGTGAGATTACTGAAATACATAGGAAAGTTGCTAAGAGTTATAAAGTGGTTTATCTGTGGTGACGGCCATCCGTGTCTAAGGGCCCCGAGTCTTCACTGTAGTAAGGCCCCTTGAGCACACACTCCTCCATGACACAAGTACTAACTCAACCTAATCTGAAAACCTAATGTGCTAAATTTTTCCCATAGGTTTATTTTTCATCATGAAGTTTATTGGTACAATTTAGATATACATAATGCTAACATTCATTGTATGGAATTTGTACCTGTACATGATATATCTTGGTTCATATTTTTTCCCATTCCCCTCCCTCCCTTCTACCCATCTTCTCCTTATTTACAAGAGTTTTTTTCTACTTTATCTTTCTTTTCTCATTTTTTCTTTTCCCTTCCTTCCTTTCCTTTCTTTCCCTCTCCTCCCTCCCTTATGCCCCTTCCCATTTGAACATTTTTTTCCCCATTTCACAATACCTTATTTGTCCTGACCTGTCCTTCATTATCTCAGAAACTATTGGTTCTTTACATTTCGTCATCTCTATTTTCAAAAATGAGGAAAATAAGGAAATATAATCCTTTTTGTTGTTGTTGTTTTCACAGTGAAGATTACGCTCCCCAATATTCTATGTGGTTCTCTCTAATAGTTTTAATACAGCAGTAGAAAATTGTCCATTCATGCAACCACATCTTACAGTGCTTTCTGTAAGAGAAGCTCATTTTTTTTTCTACTTACTTAACTGATGGCCAAACCTCCCTGCAAAGAAATAAGGAACTACCAAGAAATTGTTATCCTGCAAATTTCTTGTGCCTTGAATAACTATTCAAGCTACATTTTACACATGCAAATTTTACCCCATGATGCTCCCAGGTCTTTCTGAGTCTGTGGTTATACGAAAGTGAAGTCACCTGATTGTGACATGCAGCTCTGGTCACATAAATAAATGGTATCTAATTATGCATTCATCATCTGTCAGATTCCAGTGAGAGGAAAACACAGCTGACTTGGCACAGGGGTTACTAAAGAAGAAGAGTATATATTTCAAGACTTAGTGTCATTCTCTATGATTCTCTGTTGTGGGTTGTCATCATAACTATTCAGCATCTCAACTGATCACAGATCAGACACCAAAGCACCTACTGGGACATACAGGTATGTGGAAGATACTGACTGTAGCCATTTCTTTCTTTGCACCCCCATGACAATTGGCAAAATCAAACCTACAGTAAATTGAGTCAAAGGAGAATTCTAAAATTTGCATTTTTACTATTAATAGATGCTACAAACCTTTGTATTATCACTGAAAAGTATCATTATATATTAGAAAGACCATTATAGTGACAGAATTGGAAAGAAGAAAAAATATTTAGGGGGTCATTTATGTAGTCCAAATAGGAAATACAAAGGTCAGTAATGAAGCCTGAGCCAATCGCAGTAAAGAAAATGAAAATCAATTGATAATTGTTAAGACAAATAATAACTTGATTTAATAACTGATTAGGAAGAGAAAGAGAAAGGTGTTGAATAAGATGTTTATACTTTGTGTTTGGCAATTGGATGGCTAATAGTGTCCTGAGCAAAAACAGAAAATATAGTAAACACAATGTCTGAAGCAAAATTGACAGGGGCAGCAGTCAATTTTTAAAATATGCTTACTACATGGCCTTATGAGATTCCTAACTGTGTGAAACTAAAGCAGAGAATAGAGGTTTTAGCTATTGATTTAGAAGTAAAAAATGTCTTACTATTGGTAGTTAAATCTACCAAAGCTGGTAATATATTCCTTGAAACTGAAATATAGCTGTTGATGTACTGCTAGCATGCAGTAATTCAGATGTTATAGGAAGTTTATTTGCTAATATTCACATTATTACTCCAGATTTAAAGGACTGAAACAACTGCTCTTTGAATATGCAAAGGATTTTGTGCATCAGGTGTTGGAGCGGGAGGTTCACATGAACAGTTCTTGCTTGGACTCTCTCTGGGTGTTCGGTCAGTTAATGACTGAAGCCCCAGTCAGCTGAAGGCTGTGCTGATGGCAACGATGACTCACTCCCATTACTCTTTGCTGGATTACAGTTGCACTGGATCACCCTGTGGTGCCTTCTCCACCACATTGTCGCCTCAAGGGATTTGGGACTCTAGCACAAGAGCTGAAAACCCTGAATACAACAGTAACAACCCCAGAGTTCCAGGTAATTTCTCTCTATCACCTAGGCTCATGCTTCATGTAGATTCACTTCTTTTGTATTGCATTGCAATAAACAAATCCCAAAAGTTTGCACAAATGTGACAGAAGGGAAGGTAAGGTGTTCTTCTTCTCAGAGTGAAGAATGCCAAAAACTTCCAGATATTTTCCCAAACTGACAAATTTCCATTACGAATAGAACTCCCTCATGGCACTCTTATATTGGTTTCATGTCACTATTCTAACAAGAATTTGCAAGCTTAGTGACCTAAAACAATACAATTTTATTTTTTTGTTGGTCTAGAGGTATGAATTCGGAAATGAGTCTTATGGTGCTAGGATCATTGTTTTCATTCTCCCTGGAGGCTCTAAGAGAGATTTATTCTCTCCTTTTTCTAGTTTCTAGAATTAGCCTGATTTCTACAGCTCTTGTTCAATCTGACTTTGTTTCCACTGCCACATGTACTTTTTTGCTTCAACCTGCCTGGCTCTCTCTTACAAGAAGCAGGCGATAACATTAGTCTATTGGATAATCCAGGAGAGTCTACCTCAAAATCCTTAACTTTTTCATATCTCTAAATCCCTGTTACCATGTAGGGTAATACATCCATGAGTTCAGGGATTAAGATGTGACTGTCTTAGGGGGAACAGAGATTGGCTTTGATAAAGACTTGAACACTTAGCTTATTATGACACAACACTTTGTATATAAACTGAAAAGATAGAGTCATGAGTATTGACCCTCTGGAAACTTCAGTCTGCTTGGACCTATAGTTTCAAAGGACAATAATACAGTATTTATTAGAACACTTGGAGATGGTTTTGATGAAATTCAATATGTTGCAAATAATAAAGCTTATTTTCCAGAGGATTGCTTATATGCTGTAGTCTAACTGGGATAGTAGCAGGTCTAAAACCCAAACTGGCTGACTCTAGCCTATGCACTTTTCATAGCACAAGTTGGTCTGCAATTTAGTAAATGTCAGTACTGATGATTTTTCACACTGTCAAAAAAAAAACAAACTAGAAAAGTGTTCAAACTCAATCCTTCTTATGCTTCAGGGTAAGAGAATTCTGCAAAAAAATTATTGTTGATCATTTTACCAAAATGAAAATCAATAAACTTATACCAAAATTTCATCTTTAAACCAAGTTAAATACTGCACAGTTTTCTTCATTCTTTCCCCCCCTTGAGCTTGTTTTTTATTGTCAGTCTTTAGCAATATTTACACATAATCTTATTTTCCATTTGGACTAAATCTGAGTACTTCTACACTCAGAATGACTGTAGGTATCTCTTCTCTTCATCTGTGATTATTTTTAAAGAAGTAATATATTTGTTTAACCTGCATAATCCAGTAATACTACTTGTTTTTAAACTTAGTACATCGTGTAAAGCTAAGGTTGTATACTTTTTCTTTGTAAAAGAGATTTTCCATCCATTTGGATTTGTATTCACTGAAAATAATTTCTAAATTTATGACCACTACTTTAGGAACATAAATATATTTCTGCAATAGAAAGTCATGGAACATGAGCCCCAGCCCAAATGCTAACAACAGATAGTTCTTTAACTCCACAAGATAGTTGTCAGCATAAATTCGCATCATGCTTGGAAAACTGGCTTGTAAACTGAAAAAGCCCACAAGTAATAGGTATTAGTAGTGCCACACTCCTTGCTTTTTTATTCAATCCTGTTATTTTTCCTGCCATTTGATAAGCATTACATTTATCTCTCAGTATAAATAGCACCTTCGAGGAGAATGTTAGCATATGTTTTTTAAAAGCACCAGGAAAATTGATCAAGTCACATAAACAAAAGCACGTGGCTCAAGTACTGGATTTATCCATCTTGGTTTGATGATTTAAAGGTCATCATAGAGCAGCGATACATCAGACTGTCCACTGGCTTATTGCCTGCAAGGTAGAAGGACTTTTTGCATACCATTACTTTCACTATCTAGCCTTTCTTTTTAGAGTGACCTTTAGCTGTTTTCACCCAAGGGAAACTGTTAAAATTGTTTAAAAGTCAGGTTTCTATATTCCATTTTTGTGGATTTGGATATGTGGGTTCTGAGTAAGTGTGCTTTATGTGTAGATGTCCTATTAGAGTCTCATGTAGTTGTAGGCAGGGCTTTTGTAAAGGGGGCATTGCAGCCGACTTGCTGCTAAGAGATGGGATCTTATCAAAATGGGCAGGCCATTGGGGTGTATCCTGGAAGGGCATATCTCTCTCCCTGGTTCTGTTCTTCTCTCTCTGCTTCCTGGAAGCCATGAAGTGATCAACTTTGCTCTACCCAGGGTATTTTATCATGCCATCCTTGGAGATGGGTGCCATTGGACAGGAAAAGTGAGCCAAAATAAACCTCTCTGCCTTTAAGTTGTGAATATCTGGTGTTTTGTGATAGTGATGAAAAAGTAATTAACACATTATGGAACAGGAATCTCTTGTTAATCTTTTCCCAGCTGATTCTGATCTGCCAGTAGATGTGTCAGGAAGCCAGATTTCACTGCTCCCATCTTAGAGTCTATATTCATAAAAATAGGCATAAACTTTATTTACAGCTCAATTTATGGATCTAGGTCAGTTATACGACCTATTTATCTTCATGAAATTCCTATACCACTTTGTGAAATTTGCTGAAGTATTTGTCTTCCTAAGGGACTCGGCTAAGATAGCATCAGATGGCATTGGTTTTTCTCCAATTTTATCTCTTCTTTTTAATCTCACTTAGACCCATTATGTGCAAAGCTATTATTTCCCGAATGTTTCCTTTGTATTACATTAAAAAGAAGTTGAATTTTTAAAACATTCTTCTCAAGAATCAGATATTTTTATAAAAATATAGTTAAATTTGCTTGAGTTTCCTCAATTATGTTTTGGACTGTGTGGTCAGTGTATACCATATTCTCTCTTATTTATGTGGAGTGAAAAAAATAGAGAGAGACAGATACAGAGACAGAGAGACAGAAAGACAGAGATGGAGAGAGAGATAACTTCAATAATTTGAGGGAAAGGGTGAAGAAATAACATATGCTTTATGTAATCGATTGATTTCTTGAACAGACTATTCATTTTACATCACATTGTCTTTAAAAGCTATAAACTGATTAAAGCTTGAAAAATATTTCAAATGAAAATCTCACAATCCTTCTACAAGGTAGATATTATTTTCAGCTCCAACTTACAGAAAGAAAATTGGACCAAAACCTGTCATCTTTACAAATATCATACACAATCATAACCTACTATATCTCTTTTACCACAAGTAGCCTGTATGTATAAGAGCAGATGTGGAAGGTAATAGATCCCTGCAGGTTTTTTTTAATCTCTTCATTATCTCTTAACTGCAGAAACTTATGTGTAAATTCATATTCCAGCTTTCTCCTATTTAGGAAGAGAAATGATTAGGTAAATGAGACATTATATACTGTATTGAGGAATGCCAAGCCCTTTAGCATTTCTAACTTATCTTTTTTAAAAAAATTTATTTTATTGGTACATTTTAGGTGTACAATACAATGATATTCATCATTGGAAATTTGCACCTTTACATAATCTCTCTTGGTTCTTATTTTTTCCCCATTCCCCTGTCTTCTCTTCAACCCCTCCATCCTTCCCTATTTACAAAACTTTATTTCCATTTTTTTCATTTTCTCGTATTAATTCCATTCCCTTCTTTCCTTTCCCCTGCCCCTCCCACTTCCCCTTCCCCTTTGCCCCTTTTTTACCTATTTCACATTTTCTTCCTATTTTTTAACTTTTCTTAACTTTCCAGGGATGCACACAACATCTGCATTTTTTCCTCAGGTTTACTCCTCAGCTGTGAAAAACACCTAGTATAATCATATTGGCTTTGCTGTCTTCAAGGATACAAAACTATGCGAGAAAGAAGTTTACTATATTTAGTAAAAGCAAGAAGCAATGAAATAAGAACCACTAGTTATTAATTGTTTCATTGGATATTAATTTAGGAATGGTAAATATCTAAAAGCTTAAAAAATAGTCAAGGCTATGATCCATAAATAGGATGGAAAGGAAACATGTAAATCGATGTAGATATGTTGTGTCACGCTTGGAAATCAATTAAGAATAATCAAACACTTCATTGCTTTAACCCATTACTTGGGGCCTCAAGAAATAAAAGCAAATTGGAATTTATACTTCTTTGAATAAGAATTAAACAATTTGAGTATTCAAATGATAAATCTATTTAAATCACTACAAAAAAATGCAATATCCATGATCTCGCAATCCTAAATATTTAAAAGTATACACAGTAACATTCCTTACCTGAACTAAATATCTGGTGTGTATTATGACCTTTTCTCCCCCATTTTATAATGTGATTGTCCTTAGTGGAATTTCTCTGATGTTCCTATACCTTTCAAATTGCTGAGAGGAGAAAAGCCTACAGGAAAAGGTCACACCATTGCACGGTACACAGCTCCAATTTCAAGAGAATATGTAATTCAGATGCTGAGCAACTTTGGATCACTTCCATGGAACTGTCAGGAGAAAGCCAGGCCTTTAATGATCACAGGCCTTTGTGTTCAATTGACTGTGACTAGATGAAGCAAGAATTCAAACTGAGTCTCCTCGGTGAATTGTCTACTGATTGAGACATAGCTCAGTGAGAGGAAAATGGTCCCAAGGGATTGTGATTCTATTGAGAAAGCAGAAGCAAAAATCTGCTCTCGGGCTTTGGGCACAGTGTAGAATTCTAATGTAGTAAATAAATACAAAGGCAGTTGAAGTTCTTAAAGGCACTTTCTTTATGTCTATTAGAGACACCAAGTACTCTTTGGGAAATAATTTTTATTTCCCTAAAGCTCAGTAAAAATAAAATTTTTATCACTAAAATATGGCCTCTTTAGAAGCACTTTACCCAGATTTCTAATAGTATACATGATTTTAAGCAGAAATGGATCAGTCTGGATTGAAGTAGAAATAGAAGAAACCATAATATCCAACTCACCTCTGTGTATCAATATTTATAAATAACCAAAACACATTTTGCTGTCTTACTTAAGGCTTTGATTATAAAATGGTATCAAAATCCTTCAGCATAAAGGTCATCTGACCCAATCCATTTATTTCACAGATGAGGAAGCTGACAGCCTAAAGGACATTGTAACTGGAACATTAAACTTTGGGATGGATCTGTCTTTCCTGTGAATCTATAGATTTTATTATCTTGCTAAAACCAAAGTAACTGGATGTTCTAGAAAGTTAGTATACACACATATTTATTCCAAAGAGGTGGTCTTCTGACCTGTAGCCTCGATTTATCCCTGGAACATGTTAGAAATGCAAATTGTAATGTATCATCTCAACCTCACTGAGTTAGAAATGACTAGGGGTGGCAACAACTCCTCCAATGACTCAACAGCTGCTCTGTCCACCCCAGTGATTCCAATGCACACAAAATATCCATTTTAGTGAAGGTGATGGAAAGAGTGGTTTGAGAACCACTAATATGTGGGACAAAGCTATGTACACCTTAAACCTTTGCTCTTTCTATATAGATTTTAAAATCAGTTGTCAAATTCTAAAAGTAAATTGTTTTTGAGAGATTTTCAAATTAGTTTTGTGCTGCAGTTACTCATCAATTAGAAAATTAACACTTTTGATATTTGACCTTCCTACCCAAGAACATGGGATAGCTTTCCATTAATTTAAATATTCATTAGTGTATTTAAATCAAGTTTTCTTCATAATATTCTTTCTTGTATTGTTCGATTTGTGTGTTTTGCAACTTTTGTATGTTTGGTAACACTATATTTTCTACCAAATTTTGCTGATTTACTGAAATACAATCCTTTGTACATACTGATCTAAAGTTCAGAATCTTTTAAAAAATTTCTAATGAGTTCAGATATTATCTAGTATCTTGACTAACAACTGTGTGGTATTTTGACTTTAAATGATGATAATAATAAAAATGATGCCCCGATCCCGATTTTAAAAGAAATGCTAAATTTAACCACTGTTGGTATTATGAGTTATAAATTTAGGAAGAAAATACATGTTATCTCATAAGTGAGCTCTTTTTATTATCTAACTTTTTAATAGCTTGTATAAGATGATTTTATAGTCTGCTTTTATAGAGAGTATTTTGTTATAACAAAATATTTTAGCTGGGTGGTTTAACTAACAGAATTTATTTTTTCATACGTATGGAGGTTAGAAGTCCAAGATCCAGGCCCCAGCAGGATTGGAATCTGGTGAAGCCTTAGTTCCTATGTTGCTGGAGGCAGCCACCTGCTCCGTGTGCCTTCACATGAGGGCTCACCCTTACAACCTCACTTAATATCAGTTACCTCTGTAAATATCTCATCGCCACCTGCAATCATATTAGGAGCCAGGAGTTCAACATAAGGGTTTAGGGGAACACAATTCATTTCATAACATTTTTTCCTCTTACTTCCCCAATATTTGTATTTTTCTCTCAAGCAAAATACTTTTACCCGATCCCAACAGCCCAAAGCATCTTCACTATGGGAAATAAGGAAGTCAGTTTTAGGTCCCTGACAGGTCCAAAACTCAACAAGGTAATTTCTCTGGATCTTAAAATAAGAGAATAATCCTGTTTGGCTGAATGGTCTGGAGGCTGTAGCTCCACCAGGTCCTTCCTAGGTGTCACCCTTCCCTTTGAGGCCTGGATAAGGACAGCCTGGCTCCCTGAATTGAAGCGCTGTCCCCACTTCCTGAACTCTAGAAAGAAATAGCTTTGCCCTATGGCCTTTGTGCTAGGAGCCTGTGGCACCTCTGATGACCTCTGAGTCACCTTCGAGGTCATTGTTTCCTTTTCTTGAAGGATAAAGCCTGTTTGAAACTGGATAGCTCTGTTATCCCATGGCTTCCCAGAAGTTTGACAGCCTTATTTCATCTTGCCACTAACCCTGTATTTCCAACTGTCAGTGTTTCTGCTGGTCCCTTATCCATTCCTGGCTTCACATGACCAATTCAATTCATATGTAAATTCCTGACTTCTTCATGTTCACACTTGGGGACACACTTTCCTATCCTCAAGCATTTCATATTTATTTTATCTTTTGATTTTATCAAGATGTCTCAGCAAGTGATTGCCCTATACTATCTAGATTAATGTAAGTATGCACTATAACAATCGCCTAGCACTCAATTTCTCCAAAGGTATTCCCATCATTAAGTCATACATGATTGCATCTATTGACTTTTTACAGATACCCACCTTCAGATTGAGGAAATTCTAGTATATTTTAAATTTGTTGAAGGCTAGAAATTATGTAGAGTTAAAATTCTTTGTGTGTTGTGATGATTATTTATTTTTTCCCTTTATTCTCTTAGTGTGGTGTATTGCACTGATTCTTTTTTATAGATTGAACCATTTGTAGAATAAACTCCACTGGGTCATGATGTATAATTCTTTTTATATGTGCCTAGATTTAATTTTGCAGTGTTTTCTGACAATATCAGTATCTGTATTTACAACGGATGTTCAGTTGCTGTCTTTCCTGAGTTGTCTTTAGTTGCAGAATCATATATCTTGCCCTCATAGAATGAGTGGATATGTTCCTTTCATTTCTATGTTTTGGAACTGTTTTATAAAATTTATGTATGTTCTTTCCATGTTGGAAAAAAATGAACAGTGAATATTCTCAGGGTAAAGCACTTCTTTATTAGTAGTTCCTTGGTTATTAACTCAATTTCTTTACATAGCCTAAATCGAGGTATATTTTCTATTTCTTTCTGAGTCAATTTTAATAGTTTGCTTTTTTTCTGGGAATTTTCCTAATTAAATTATATAATTTTTGGTTTATAATCATTTATTGTACCTTATTATAATCCATTTTATTTCTATAATTTAAATAATGCTATTCTTTCATTTTATATTTTAGTAATTTGAGTCTTTTCTCATTTTCATAGTTGGATTACAAAAGTATTACTGCTGCTCAGTCTCTGGTCTTCCACCTACCATTTTCTCCTAAATCACACTGCATATAATCAGATTTTTGAGCCATGTTTTCTTCTGATACAAGAATTTCTGTACCCTTTTCCCAGTGATCTAAAGTTTCTACTCTTTCCTTCTTTCATATAGTTAATTCCTATGTGACTTTTATATTTCCATGTATGTGTGATTTAATGAGAATCTATTTGTATCTGCCATGTTTATTCTTTTTATAGCTACTTTTTTTTGTACCAGGGATTGAATTTGAGACCTTGTGCTTGCAAGGCAGGCAGCAGAACCACTGAGCTAAATCCCCAGCCCTATTCTTTTTAATATAAACCTTTACTTCAGTTTTTATTAATGCATAGTTGTGTGATTATTTAATGAATATTTTCTCCTCTTTTAAAGTGATAGCTTAATGAAAACCACATCTCTTGGTCAATACTCATTATGTGGAGAATATGACTATATGATAGATCATAAATTTCCATTTGCTCTGTTTAAAGCACACAACCAGATGGATGTAAAACTTAAGAGTGCTAGCTTAAAATTATCAATAAAATTTTGTTGGACCACCTAGACTGAATAGCCTGTTTTTATCCAATCCTTCTTAAAGTCTAGGCCACATATTTTAGAAATTACTGTCAAATTTCCAAACTTTAGGATATAAAATCAATGCTTTATATTTCTGTGATTCAAAATATATATGAAAAAGTGCAAATTACTTGCACTACAGTATGTTTGTCATGAAAGACTTCTTCATAGACAAAACTGCAATGTTTTATCCTTCCCAAGGCCCACTACAATAACCACACCTCTGAGACATTATTAGTAAGCTAAATGTATTTAGATAATAGATACTAGAACTCAAAATTGCATCTTATTCCCTATTGTGTCTTATCAAGAAGGATGATGTCATTAACTTTACTAAGATATAAATGAAAACAATAAGTTTTTATATATTTAGAAAATAAACTATGAGTATTTGTGGGTAATATAAAATCAGCTTATAAGAATGTATATATTAAATTAAAAGTAATGATTTAAGATACCTTGTGGATAATGATGTGAATGAAAAATCAGTGAATGTGTAGTGTATATAATTCTTAATATTCTTTGTTGCTATAGAAAATATTTGAAAAATGTTCTTAAAGCTGTAAATGCCCTTCTTAATTTTTCTGAACAGGACTTATACTTTGGAATGGTTGAGAGAGAAGTGACAGATTTACATTTGTTTTTAAATTTTTAGAATATATGACTATAAATAATGAGATGTGGGAACCAGTTCTAGACACAAAATTTATGTTTTGTATACACCTTACACACACAACTGAAGAAATTTTTTTTGAGAGTAGCATAAAAACGTTTACCAGAATTTAAAGTACAGACTCAATATAATGTGAGCTTTTCTCAAGACAGAGCCACATTATAGTCTGAACTTGGGGATATTTATGTGTTTTGAGTGAAAGAATTCTGTAAAATTTGTGGATGTTTAATGTTTGGGCTTGGTTTAGAGGAAAAAAGTGATTACTCACTCACAAGAATATAGATAGTGGCTCATTTACAGGTGAAAGGATGGCCAGTTTTACAGAAAAGAAGGAAGACAGTTGATCTAAGATGCTTTGCCTAAAAACACACTTTGAAACCTTTAAATCTATTTCTCTACACTAAGGTCAGGTTTCTGCCCTTCACCTTATCAACTAAGCTAATTTATAGATTTATGGTATCTTTAGGGAATTTGGATGTGATTGAGGTAATTTTGTATGATATTTTCACTGCAACTTATGACATAAGTTCAAGTGTGGAATTTTCCTACTGTGCTGGTGAAATGTCACACAGCAAACTTCAGATTTTGGAGCATTTGGATTTTCAAATTAGAGATGTTAAACCTTTATACTACTTCCATTATTTTAGCTTAATCTATGAATAATCACAGTGCTACTTTAGGAAATAACTCAATTTTTAAATATTTGATGCTTTTTAAATGAGATATATTTTACTTTTCTGGAACAAATGTGTTAAGAAGAAAATTTATTTAAGACTTAGAATGAAATGGATTTCATAGGTGACAAAAACTGGTAAAAAAATAGTTTTTAAAGGAACCTTCAGCACATCATTCCTTAAGCTTTTTTAATGAAAGCTATGAATTTAAGTAAGATATTTAATAAAAGCAAATTAAGAAATTTGAATTTAAAAGTGCAGGCTAGAAGAACATTGTTTGCATAGGTACTGAAATAGTAAAGGTGTTGAAAGAGGGCCCCTGGGATTATACTACCGGTAAAGAGTTGCTCAGTTATTTAGAAAGGTACCTATATAGCAAAGCACATTTCTATAAAATTTAGATACTTGAATAATGCCATTTTGGGATTATATAATTTACTAAATTACTTTAAATTTATCTTTTTAATATCTGGAAATAAGGCCCCAATGTTAGTCATAAAATTATCCCACAGGAGAAAATCAGTCTGTAAGGCTGAGGTGACAAGAATGTCATATTGTTATTTATGACTATGAAAGTCATTTTTATTCTTAATAATGTGAACCAGAAATTTCTTTAATGATTTTCTTTCTCAATTATGATTAAGCAATGTCCATGAACATTCAGGGCCTTAATGTTACTATGACAAATATCCCTGCATGGGGAATATATTTCCTTTAAATAAAAAATTCATAATAAATATATTTCACATTGAAAATTTATTTTAAATTTACAACCACAAATCAAATCAACTGTATAAATTCTATAACTTCTCTATGATCAGGTAAATGTGAATAAAAATTAATTCCTATAATTAGTATGTGTCTTTCCCATTTGTTCATAAGACCTTGGTTTGAATTGGCCTTTCAGAAATTTACCATTTCACCACTTGAACAGTATTTGATTATCATTGACATATTTAGAACATTTTGAATATTTGAAAATAAGACAAAAATGAAAAAGATGAATATTGTCAAGTAAGTTATAATAGTAATCAATCTAATAATTTCAATGCAAAGAAAAATAGCAAATGAAGAATAAATATTATATGTACATAAAATTTAGAAGGTACTATTAGGTATAGAGAGATATAAAATTTTCATCTATGCTCACTTCATGTTTTTGTAACCTTTTATGGGAATGTGGCCACACTTGTTTGCTTACATGCGGTATATCACTGCTTTCACGCTGCACACTATACCTCAGCAATAGGAACAGAGAAGATAAGAGCTACAAAGCCAAAGCTGTCCACATGACCCCTTTACAGAAAGAGGTCACCAACACCTACTCCACAGATTCTGTACCATAAAGAGAGGATATCACTCCATACTGCTCATTTCCTTTGTTATGTTACCACTTGACCAAGTTTATTAATCATGAACATTTGTTTCTACAGCCAAGACTAGCTAATATGAACATAATAATGTGGAAGATAATCAGTGATTTGGGGGAAAGTTTTGTCCTCTAAATGGTCTCCAAATTGACTAGGCTGAAAGGTGAGTAGCCCATAAAGAAATCTGACAGTTTTGAGTACAGACATTGAGCACATAAAGATGCAGGATTTGTAAGGGAAAATACAGCATCTTCAGAAAGAAAATTATAATTATTTTAACTGATAGCTGGGGATAGCAATTAGGAGAACCATTAAAAATATGTATGCTGAAGAATATTTATATAGAAAAATTTTATATAAAACTGTAAAGATGCTTTTTCATAAAGAAAGCACTAGTCAAAAAAAAAATCCAAAAGACATTGTTAATTGAGATGACCATTAAGTGCACAAAATGTGTGCACACTTTTTTATTAATTCTTATATGTGAATTGTAAAATATCGCCTAGATCAAGATGTAGAATATTTCTCAAATACTCCCCCATTCTCTTTCACATGTAATTGCACACTTTCCCCAGACTGAGTCACTACAATACTAATTTCTGTCACTCACTGGTTAATGTTGCCTAGTTTTGAAATTTTGATGAATATGAATATACCAAGTGTATACTATTTTGTACTGGCTTTTCTTTTATCATTATTTCTATGGAGCATAGCCATGTTATCATATGCAATGTTTTTGTTTATATTAAAAGATATCTCATGGGATTTATTTATGTGACTATATCACATTAGTGAATTCATATTCCTACATGAGTTTATTTGAAAGGTACTACTAAATCTTGGTTAATGTGAAGAAAATGTCTATGAACATTCTTATAAATACTTTTAAATGGATAGGTATAATGATCTTTTGGACATACATTTACCATATTTCAGTAGAAATTGATGAATAAACAGATTGATACCTGAGTATTTCAGATTTCAGATTTTAGGATAAATGATACCGTATCTATGTCAATTTTCTTACTTTGCAGTGATATTTCATTGGGATTTTACATGCTACTTACATACTACTACAATTGAGCAATTGTTCGTACTCTTAATGACCATTGAAATTATCTTCTGAAGTGTCTACTGAAGTGTTCTGCCAGTTTTATTTTTTAAATCGGATTTTCTTTTTCCTAATTATTCATGTTTTCTATAAATATTCTAGATATGTGTCCTCTATTGGATATATATATATATTATGAATCTCTTTGCACATTTTGTCTTGTCATTCTTCTTTTTATTTTATTATGTCTTTTCACAAACAGAAACTCTTAATTGTGATTAAGACCATTTTATTGATTGTTTTCTTTAGGTTTGATGCTTTTGAGTGTTTTCTACATTGACTTTTCCTATTCCAAACTCACAGATACAGTCTCTACGTTCTTGTGTTTTCCCCATTCCCCTTCCCTCACTTCCACCCTTCCACTCGCCCTATTTACAAACACTTTTTTTCCATTTTTTCCTTTTCTCATATTATTTTCTTTCTCTTTCTCCACCAATTCCCCTTCCCCTTTGGACCCTTTCTTCCTATTTTACATTATCTGTTATACATTTTGGTCCTCATTTACACTTTCAGTTTCTCACACCAGAGAAACTATTCAGTATTTACACATGGGTGTCCTATTTATTTTACTTAAGAGTACTGCCTCAATGTGCATCCATTTAGCTATAAATGTCTCTAGTTTCTCATTCTTTATGACTGAGTAGTACTCCATTTTATAAAAAAGAACCACACATCTTCTTTATACAGTCACCAGTTGACGGACATTTGGGCTGTTTCCAAGATTTAGCTATTACAAACTGTGCCTCTATTAACATGGGTATGCTTATATTGCTGTGGTATGATGCTTTTAATTCTTTTGCAAAGATACCCAGCAGGGGAATAGTTGAGTCAAATGGGATCTCTAATCCTAGTTTTTGAGGAATCTCCACACTGATTTCCATAGGAGTTGCACCAGTCTCTAAATTTTTCTTCAAGCTATTTAACCTGATACATTTTCATCTTCAACTTTTCAAAAATGTATATATTATGTAATGAAGTCAAATTTCACTATATTGTATTGTTATCCAATTATTCCAACATCATTCACTTTTGAAAGATCTCTCTTGGGGACTGGGGATTTAGCTCAGTGGTACTGGTGCCTGCCTTGAAAGTACAAGCATCCCAAGTTCAATCCCTGGTCCCGGTACCAAAAAAATTTTAATAAAAAAAAGGAAAGATCTCTCTTCTCCTACTGAATTGTAGTGTGCTCTATTTCAAAATAAGTGAGTATATATGTGGAACATTTTTTTTCTGTACTAGTGGTGTATTTGTCTATCCTTGTGTTAAATCAACTCTATCTTAATTATTCTTCTATATATAATAATAAATTATTCTAATATATTCTTGAATTTATTATTTGAAGTTTTATAGCTTTTAGTATATTGCAAAGTAGTATTTTATATTGTATCATTACACATTTGTACATTTTAGAACTATCATCTAATAATAGCGAGAGTTAGTTGGCCTTTATACATTATTTGTGACTTTTAAAACCAGATGAAATAAAGAAATTTTTTTTAAAAAAACATACTGCTCAAGGTAACTACCAATATTCATGTGCTTTTGTAGGACAACAGAGGCCAGGGATGTAGCTCAGTGGCACTGTGCCTGCCTTGAAGCACAAGGTCCTGAGCTTGATCCCTGGCACGGAAAAAAAAAGAAAAGAAAAAAAGAAATGCCCTGAATTCCATCCCTGGTACCAGAAATAAAAAATAAAGAAACATGAAAAGATTATAATAACTTTCCCAGTCTATTCCTGAATAATATGTTGACAATCAGCTTTACTTAGGATTTTATGGAAATTTAAAAGTTAATAATGTACTTTAAATTACTGAACCATATACATGTTGCATGAAATTAAGGTGCATACATGATTAAAATCAGAAACCTATAAAGAGAGGCATTTTCCATAAATTTATGTTCAATATCAGTTTTAAAAGTATGTATTCAAGCTTAGGAGAACTTTTTAAATATTCTGCTGATTTGTTTGTGGGTCCTGCTCTACATTGTTTTACTCTAGTTGCCTAGAAATTAAGCATGATTGCAACAGAGCTGCCTTTCATATATCCCAAAATTAAATTAATTCTCAATTATAGCAAGTTGTTCAATGTTTGCTTAAGGTAAAGGGCTTTTATTACTATGTTCTTAATGGAGGCTGTTTCCTTCCCTTATGCATAGAGAATGTTTACTACACTTCCACCTCTTTAATTTAATCTTAGTGAACCAAATATAAACAGGAAATTTCACATTGCACCTATGCTCTACAATTCTTTTAGACTGAATGAACATTTTTAAAAACTGTCTTCCATACCTCTAGCCTACTGGATATTCAGAGGCAGCAAACCATAGTCCAGAGTGCTTTGTAGAGGATTATACCAAGTGATCTGAAGCAGTAAGCACTAATACCTATTACTGATCTCGTCAAGAAGGTGGCTACTAGCCATGTATTTAAATAAATATCCATTATATTTTTATGTGTTAATTACAAGTTCTATCAAAAAAAACAAACAAAAAAAATCCTTGATTTAAGATATGTAAGTGAAAATAGATAGTGATCAGATATTCTTAATGAGTATTTCAAACAATGCAATTTAGGCAAACTCAGTTCCTTGATTTTCACTTTTGATGTTTTAAAACTATTATCCAAATTATTACTATAAAATAACATTCTGGAATCTTGATTTTAAAAAATAAATGCTAGAAAACAGAGAAAATGTAGCATATCTTTATAAGACTCATGCCACTGTTTTTTTTTAAATTTTGATTTGTATATGACTACAGCTTCACCATCAGGGGTGATAAAGTCAAGCAAGTGATTTTGAAAGAGTCAACCTTTTGTTTGAGAAAAGAAAACAGCCAAAACAATATAGTTCTCTTTTCATTTTGTAAGAAAATTTTTCTTTATTTTCTCTCTTGTCCTCTCCTTTTCTGTTCTTCCTTTCTTTACTCCATCCTCTTCTCCTCTCTTGCCCTTTTCTTCAGCCTCTTAATTTTTTTTTATTCATTAAGTTTATTGGTACATGGTCCAAAGGGGAAGTGGGAGGGGTGGGAGAGAGGAAAGAAGGGAAAGGAAAAATACGAGAAAAGGAAAAAAAAAGCAATCTCTTAATTTTTAAAATATTTTCTCAGGTTTGTATACTTTGTCTCATTTAAGGAAAAAAGTGAATGAAATGAATGACCTAAAGTAGAAAAACATTTTATTTGATTACCTGAATATCTGAGTTATCAGAAACTTGGTAAATTTTCCTTAATTGTGGATATCTGTGATCTAGAAATGTGATAAATCTAACTTGCATATACAGTTAAAGAAATCATCGAAACTTTCAGAAACGTATGTGTCAAACTTCCTACTAGACGTTTGATTAGGCAATCTCACAGGAAATATATTTACCATATTTAGTGTAACCTCATCATTTTCCAGAACGCTTTCTATCCCACTTGCAAAATTTGCTCCCCATTTAGTATTGTGTTTTGGGGTAATGAGAGACTCATTATTTTGGCTCAAACAGAAACTTTGCAATCTTAGATTCTTATTTTATTTTTACCTACAATCCTCAGTCCAATCAAATAAACACAAAACATTTTAGTTTACTTTCCAATACTAATTTATGTACATGTCTGTAATTGCACTAATATAGTCTATTCCAAGACCTTTCATGATTTTTTAGGACTATAATAATAATGGTAGGCCTCTATGGGTCTAATTTTCTAATCTATTCAGCACACTAAAAATAACCTACTTTTTCTAATATACCATTGTTGCCAATTTCTGATTTAATTTCATTTCTTGATATTCAGATAAAATTCAAAAATTTTAACATGACTGTCAATGTTCACCATGAACTATCTCTTTTATATTAATTAAAACTTCATGAATCATGAAGAAAATAATACTTAAATTATCATAATCAAAGCCAAGAAATTTTAATAAAACTCAATATAAGAAATAGCCAAAATGTAAGAATACACTGGAATGAGTCCAGTGTAAAGTAGAATTTTCTCTCACTCTATTGCACACATCCTGTTTATCCACTAAATTTTTTATGACTTCAGATCTGCTTATTCTGGATCCTGCTGCACTTAACAGTTTCCTATTTTACATTTTATTTGTTTCAATGAGCAAACTGTATAAAACTTGAAATATTTTTCAAGCTAAATTTCTCATAAAGAACTCTGAGTAGCACAGGATTTGACAAAAACCCTTTTCTAGTCAATTGTGTTACTGAGCTCTGAAATAGTACTCTGTTACAAAAGCAAAGCTGGGATTATTTTAGCTCATAATAGTTAAGGGAAGTATCTCTCTGACAGACTATTTAGTATTACAGAAAAGGAAAGTGTGATGTGGGATATTTCTAAGATGTTGGAGGCTGTGGTTCTGTGGTTTGATGTTGTTTTTTGAAAATGGAGACCTGATGCAGAACAGGCCTAGTTTGTTACATCACCTTTTTAAGATGGCAGTTATAGCAAAGCAAAGACAATGAAGTTAGCTTGTTGCTTAAAAAGGTAAGCACACTATAGCTTTTGATAAATTGATCTGTAAGAACTTCCTGAAGAGAACATTAAAGTTATTTACTGACTGTCTCACAGTTCCCTTGTAATGTTTTCCTGGAAGACACAACTAAATAAGGTTGTCACAGATGGTCTATTATTACTAAGACACCTTAACAGAAATTTTCTCAGTTCTCATTCTCCTCTTTATTCTCAGTCTTCAGTCATCTCCAGAGGACAGACCATTATAATTTGGAGACATGATCAATCATGGTGTATGTTATGGTTTATATCTAAATGATTCCCAAAAGCCTCATGTGCTCATAGGTGGAATTTTTGGAAGTTGATCGTATGATGGAGGGTGCTACAGTTAGTTTGGTGTTGGGAGGTGGGGTCTAGGCAGAAGAGTTAAGTCACTGTGGGCATGAACTAAGAAGGGCATAACTTTCTCCCCATCTTTTCCCTTCTTTTTTTACTACCTGGACTACATGAGGCAAGCAGTTTTCCTCCTCGGGGCCCTTCCATCTTGCTCTTTTTATGCTTTAGCCTGCCAAATATGGTCTAGAACTTCTGAATGGTGAGCCAAAATAAATCTCTACTCCTTTAAATGTATGTTAGGTATTGTGTCTCAGAGACATGAAAGTGACTAAGACAGTGTGTATCACTGTTTTAAAACTGATATATGACTAGTAGGCTTCTGGTGGCCCTGGTTTTAACTGTCATATATGTCAAAGTTTCTTCTTTTTTGGAGGGAGGTAATTATCCGATGGCTTTACAACTCTGGAGATGACACATTGTAGATTGCAGCAAAAAAAAAAAATTAAATGAATAAATTTAGAGGTTGTGTCCCACTTCTATGTCAAGAGCAAAAGATGTCAGAGATGTAGCTCTGCAGCACCATGCCTGCCTGGCAAGTGCAAGGTCCTAAATTTGATCCCCAGAACTGTAAAAAAAAGACATTTCAGAATTAGATATGTGGTTATTATCTAATTTCACAAGTTTTTCATTTTATTCTCATATCTTCTAAGTATTGCCTAAAATCAGAAAAGTCTACAGAAATGTAAGTGTAATAGTCTTCTTCCAAAATGACACAGTCATCATTGCAAAAGAAGAAATTATATCTAGAGCTGCTCTGTCCAGTCTCATGAACTTCTCAGATGAGTAGGTCTCTGGGCTGACATTGTATATGTATGTTCCTATCCAATGTCAAGACATTTAGGATCCTCCCCATTTTCCGTGCTTTGTGGAAAGCATAATTCAAAGAAGCTTGACATCAAAAGCAAACACTTATCAACTCCCCACAGTGAATGTGACCAATACATAATGTACACATGTACGACTAAAAATGCAACTTCAAAAGAGCAAACAAATATTTCTACTGAATGGTAAAATTGTCAGATTTTAATTCGAGACTCAGTTTTCTGCTTTAAAATCAATGTTTTTATACCTTCTGATGAAGTTTCTGCTGATTCATGTAGCTCACTTAGGAGGGGTTCTTATGTTCTTGCCTGCTGCAGGGCCCCTTTCTGATTTGTGTTTCATTCCGAGCTGACAGCCTCTCATGTTATTCAGTAATAGGTATGGAGTGGTATTCCTAAGAGTGACTATTCTGAATTCAGAACGCAAAGAGTCCTTTCAAACAATGTTCTTCCTTTTTCAGGGTAGAAGGCTAAAAATGAAATATGTAGCCTTCAGCGGGTATATCCAGGCCTGCCCTTATCCTCTGGGCATAAAGGTGTAGAATGTTCAGACCATAGCTCAGTGCTCACCATCAGGGGTATGTGTGTCTTATCAGTGTCTCCAAAGTGCTAGGTGCGTCTTGCTTATCTAATGCAGTCAACATAATAACAGCAACACAGTAGTTGGAGTGACATTCTGAAGGGTATTGAGGCGGTCCATATTTCCTTGGACTTTATTATGTCGTTGTGTAACATGCTTAACTGAGGAGGAACTATAGTTTTTTCATTTCAAGTGAATCTGAAATATTTCATATCCTATTTTCTGCTTAAGATAGAAGATAATTTTTTTTACCAAACCAATGGCTGCATACCACATACTTGAGATCATGTAAGAATATTAAAATACTAAACTAAAATGCTACAACTGCCATAGCAGCTGCAATTGGGTTACTGTTTAGATGAGTTTGTAGTCACTTTGGTAAATAGTTTTACCTCTGAGCTTTCACCTTATATTGGAATCAATATGTACTTCACATTTCATCATTTGATAGGGTCCTCACTGATATACTGATATACAGAAGTAAATATATGTAGTTCTCAAACTCTATCTTTTATAAATTTTACAGCTGGGTTCTCCAGAAGGAAATGTTGAGAAAAATTTGGGTCCATGATTTTAGGATTTAATATTTGTAAAATAAATAGAAATAAGCAAGGTTAAATAAAGGAAGAAGATGAACAGTGATGTAGACTGAAAAATCTTTGATCAATATAATGAAGTGTTGAAGAATAAGTATTGCATCACTAACTATTCCATTTTAAGCTGAAAAGGCTGGGACTTCATCCCCATTTTGCTCAAATGCCAAGAATCAGGCTTCTTTAGGGAGGGTGTGGCACCAGTTAGTTCTCTTTAGTTGAGGCAGTCTCCAAAGGAAATCTCTATTGGCTTCTCACAAGTACACAGTAAGTCCTTCATAAAGAAGGATATGGGCGGCATATCTCTGTGTACCAAAAACATAATTTTTGTTTATAGCTCCCATCACCACCATGTTCACAGATTCCTAGCTAACCTGAAGAATGATTCAGTTAATTCCCAAAGGTGAGACAGCTCAACTAATCCATCCAAATTAAATGGTGCAAGATACCTGCATTTAAAGGAGTGTTTATTGAATTAACTGTATTCATTATGGTAATAAAAGAAAATATCTCTTCCCAGTTTTGTGGATTAGTTTGTCATCAGTATTCATATTTTAATTCACTGTCAAACATAAATGTGTGCAAATATACTTTTAGGACATCCAGTCCTGTGCAAAATAAAAACCTCATAATCTGGGTTTAGCAAATCCTCTCTACAACCTTTGCTTGGTCTTACTTCACCCTAGAGCCTGTGAGGAGAAATGTGCATGGTCCATTTCTTTCCTATATTATATGATGTAGTTTAGAACCATCCAATTTTAGTCTTCTGTGGAAAATGATTCTTCTAGCTGATCTTTACAACCACTACTTTCATCCCTGCTTCTGAATAAATGTGCCAATATCATCTTACCTCTGAAACAAGACCCTCTTAATGTGGAGTCCTTTTCAGAATGGCTCAGAATTGACTCCATTTCTCGGTGCTTACGTCTGGTCCACAGAATCCTTAAGTATAGTTTTTAAATCTTCAGTTCCAAAGCACATGTCAAGCTAGGTACTTCATTGAAATTTAGATATCCTTCTCCAAACTCTTCCAATTTTAAAGCACACATGCCAATGTCCACAAATATTTACCTTGAACTTTCACATAGCTAAAATCATAATGGTTTATCTCCAGAAGCAGAGCAAACTGGCAATTCCCCTGAAATATATTCACTCTCTCCAATTTCTACAACTCTCAAACAAATCTCATTTATGTTCTTGACTTGACTAATGCATTAAAGGTTACAAATCAGTTTCAGAATATTTTATCTAGTCCCACATAGGTGGTTTACCACTCACTTTATCCTTCTGCATCTGAGGGAGCTCTGCCAAAACCTGAGGATAACAAAACTCTCTTTAACAAACTCGTGTAATCATATTCACTTGTTCTAGGCAAAGAGATATAGCACAGTGCTCACACTGTGCTCAGAGGAAGGAAGGTAAAGTTAAGGAGGAAGGAACACTTTGGGATTTCACAAAGAGAAAAGGTAAAAATGAAGAAATTTCACTATATCTTACAGAGTAATAATTTGGTATTTACACATACCTTTTATTTCAAAGAGATCATGAGATAATAAATGTAGCATACCTACTATATAGTATATGATTTCCTCTATCTGATCCTAAAATTTCCCTGCAAGTGCACTCACCTAAGTACCTGAGTATTTTTCTTTTTACTGAAGAAGCAATAAAGGCTTTTCACATTCATTTTCACCACAAGTACACAATGAATTTTGTTTCAAATTCAGAACCACCAGAGTCCAGAATCCAAGCCTTTTCTGGCATGTTTTTCTACTCTGGAGTTATCTATGCTGAGCAAGGAAGGGAGATTTTAAAGGTCCTGTTAAATGTGCTTACTTTTATGTATAGATCTTATGGGGTTTTTCTATGTTAACTCTTATTGTGCCCCTAAAATTTTATCACTCAGCATTAGTTTGTCTGTAGGCAATATCGTATGTTCATACTCAATTTTCAATCTAAGATTGAAATAAACTCCAAGAAGACTCTTTGGTAATGATACAGGGAACAGACATCACAATGCAGATTATAGATGATTTTAAAATTACTTATTTAAATTGGTAAAGCTCAAGTGTTTTATATATGAACACATGCACATATGTCACAATATTAATACATATTATAGAGAAGGTATATATGTATATGTAAGTGCATGTGTATTATGTATATATATGGAGAATATATATAATGCATTTGCAAAACAGACTTGATAAGTTTGAAATGAGAAATTATTTAGATTGCTAATATGCGTAGAAAATATATGTTTATTTGTCCTACTCCTAGATATCTAGTCGGTATAATCACAAAGAATATTTAAGCACCTATTATAACAGGCGAATAAAATAGAGACATTTTCTGTGTTAATGAGGTTTCTTTTTTATCACCATCAAACACTAAACAAGTAATAATCAGTATATTTGGTTGGGTGTGTAATGAACGTAGTGGATGTTCACCACTTCTTAACTCATATCAGTAATCACAGGTAATTAACAGTCCCTCTGTTTCAAAGAAATAAGTATAATTATACTTGCCTAGTCCATTCCAAAATATTTAACTATTTATCTCTTATTGCCTTTCTATCGAGTCAGTCTTAGGATACAGAATATTCACTCTGTAGGCAAAATTAATTCCTTATGGTGAATCTACTAAATGCATGTTTAATGACTAAGGCTGTGCAATTGATCAACTTATAACTTAAATACCTGTCATCTCCAAATTAGTTTAGAGATTCAGAAAGTAAATATGTTTAACCTGTCAGGAACTCTTGGCTTGCATACAGTAGTTATGAGACCTAAAATTAAAATCTGTTCATCATTTGAATAAGGTCAGATTATTAACTCACATTTTCAGAATCTCATATCCTGTTGTTAATCTGATTTCCAAATGAACATAACGAGAGACCATGATGGGGGCATTTATTGTTTTAATCTGAACTTTATGATTCCTATGCAAATCCTACATGGGCAAGCAGCTAGGTCACTGCTGTCACTCTCATTATTGCTACAGATTGAGAAATCCTCTATTGGTGGTGGTAATAGACAAGGTAAGACTATTGCACTTATGCATTTGCCAGAGTGGACCACAGCGGTCTTTGATTTCGAAGCAACAAAGTGAAGAGTTTGTCATACACAACCCAAAATTATAACTGTAATGCTGGAGTGGAGACCCTGACCAATGCAAGATAGATTTTGGTTGGGAACTTTTGAATGAATTTTTCTCCCTCTTTTACCCAGGAAGACCTTTACAAGATCATGTATTAGGGAATATAGAAATTTAGAAGGATGAAGAGGTAATATGTTATCACAGACCTAGATGAATTATGTACATTGGAGAACACATTCCAGGGGAAGAAGTTAAGACAAAGGGCAGGTGGCACCTCGCTGCTTGGTATTTTCGCTGAGCAGCTAGCTTTGTGCACCTAGAGAATAAATTGCTCCTAATGTTCTCATTTGAGGCATATGTATTAACTATTAAGCACAGCAGAGGAAATACAGACACAATAATAGCATGCATCTTGGACAATGTCAGGTTATTCACAGATCTCATTAATCTTACACAGAATAACTTTTACACATGAGAGTTAGGGCATCACTAACATGGTGTAACTATAGATGTTCGTATTTAAATAATTAATTCAATATTATTTCTTCAAAATGTTCATTTGTATCACATATGTTTTGTGAATGATAAAAAACTATAAAGCCCTGAGTAAATGTATTTGAGTATTAAAACTAAAGGTAATAACTTTCTATTACATCTCAGCCACAGCCAGCTGTGGGGTCTCATGCCTCTTGTCCCATCACTCAGGCAGGTGAAGGCCTGAGGGTGGCAATTCTGAGCCCAACTCGGGCTATTTAGCAACTCAGTGAGACACTGTTTTGAAATTCAAACAAACAAATAAAGATAGATAGATAGATAGGACTTTTATGTAGCTCAGTGCAAAGTCCCTGGGTACAATACACAGTACTGTCAAAAATTTTTAAAATCCCCCAAAAGAGCCCCCCAAAACAAATAAAAACTCAGGTACTATTGTGACAGACTGAAAATATTGGTAATTACAGTCCCAGTGAATGAATATAAATGGTATGGCAAGATAAATTTATAATTCATATATATAGCTGTTTCTTCATGACGGGTGATTAGGTGGTACCCAATTTTGTGGCTTTCTGCTTGAACCAATTTCTATGCTTAACAAATATTTATGATGTGCTTATTATTTGCTGTGTTCTGGTGCAGTCCATAAGGACTTTTCAGAAAATACAACACAGGGAAAATCTGTCCTCTACTCGAAAAGTCTCTGCTTTGTGCTTTTAGATCCTTTCCAGATTTTAGTTATGATTGAAATGTGTTTTGTAAAATGATAAAATTTTGCAGATTTACTGATGTTGATTTGACATAGTGATATGGAATTCAAAGAGCTTTTCTAGATTGAGAGTTCCATTTAAAAGATTTATGGTTTCTCACTATGATGGGAGCAAATATAAAACATTGCATTAATAAAATGGCATACCCATTTGAGTAAAAGAAAGTATTTTTATGGATAACCCCATTTTATGTTTTATAAAAAGTGTTTTCATTGTGGTGCCTAAAATGTCCTAGCAAGCATTAGTTTAAGCATGTTGGTTCTATTGCTATTACTATGCTTACCTATAGTATTTTTCATAAACAAAGATTTCTAAGTGGTAAAATAGCAACTCTACATTATTTTTTGACAACTTTTTAAAATTTATATTGATACATTTAGTCTTTATTCACTTTTAAGACAATATTCTAAAAAAAAAAACCTTCGTTGATGAGGTAGAACCACAGCATAGATTATTTCAGATTTGATGGAAGAACAGAAGATATTGGAAGTAGTTGTAATGATCCAGGGAAGAGACAGTGATGTCTTGATTTAATAAAGGCAGTCGTGACTAAAACCTCTTTAATAAAGAGGTAGTAGAAACTAAAACCAATTTACAGGACCATAGAAATGAAGACTCAGTCATACTTAGTGACTCATAGGAAATGAGAAAAGAAGAGTTAAAAAAAAAAAACCTTCCAGTTTTCAGAAACTTTTATTCTTGAGAAAAACTGGAAACATTGAAATATAATCTCTTTTTTTTCTGGTACCAGGGACCGAACTCAGGACCCTGAGCTTGCTACTGAAGCAGTCTTTCTTCTGTTTTCCTTTGCATAATATATTGATCTAGTTTTTTGCAGCCTAAATTTATCAATTTGTATAATAATGAAAGAATGGAAAACACATGAATGATTTAAAGCTTTCTATTGAATGATCTGAGTGCTCTTGGTAGGTGTGCTTGTTGTCTTCTTTGCTCAACCACATTAAAGCTTTCCTAATGGAACAAAGATGAGAGAATCATAATTTGAAAAAGGATAAAAGAAGAAAGAAATTTGGTTGGTTGATTGGTTGTTCATTAGAAGGGAAAAAGTAGGCACATTTTCACATTTTTGCATGCCTACAGTTTTCCTGGAAATTCATCATAGCCACTCTAACCCCATTCTTATGGTAATATTCAAGTAATTTGGAATAATATTTTGTATTTTCAGGAATTTTTTCCTCTAAACAGCTTCTTTTTTTATATTTCAAGGATGGTACCTTTACAAGATGGTAATTAATAGTATTAGGTTAAAAAAAAAAGACAGCAAAGCAAAACCAGGAGCAATACAATCAAACAATACGAAAGATATTTTATTCCTTAAACATTTTAAAGCATCTGCCATGACTTTCAAAGACATCTGCATCTTTTTTGGTAGTCTTCTCATCAAAAGTAGTCTAATTTTCCTCCCACTGAATATAAAATGGTCTTAACAACCCAATTCTAGCCAAAAGTAAGAGGTGGAAGTGATACTGGATAAGGTCTGCTAGCTTATAGAAGGCCAAGCAGCTTCTCCTGGCTCTCTCTTTTAATGGAATGATCATCTTTGAAATATAGTCATAACGTCTAATGATCAATCAGGCACAAAGAAAGCCAAGGTATTGGTATGCTAGCCTTGCGTCCAGCTGGGAATCCAGCTGACAACGAGGTGAACTCTGAGACATTCAGTGTAGGGATGGTAAAGGTGACGCTTGCCACCAGCACTCCCCACTTCTAGCTGATGCCACATGAATTGTTTCTATCAAATCTTCCTTGCATTGGAGATGCATAAGTTAAAAAAGCTATTGTTTGAAGCTTTGAAATTTAGAGTCATTTATCATTCAACAATAGACACTAGAACATCTTTCACTGAACTAAGTGGTATAGTGAAGTTTATAAGAACAATAAACTACAAATTGTTTTTATAAATCATTTTCTCATTGGTGATTTTTTTCTACATACATCACACAGGTAATGTATTGTATGATCCACTTTAGGAAATGTTTACCATCCATCTGTATTTTTTCCTGAAACTTCTGAAGTCATCCTTTTTCTTTTTTAAAATTTTGTTGATTGTTATGTGAGGTAAAATCATAATATGTCTAATGTTTTCTTCCATGATTTTCAAGAATTAGAATATAAATATAAATAACATACTTACAAATAATATTAAAATGTTGCATTATTTCAAAGGCCCTTCACTTCCATTGTGCTAAATACTCTCTCTCATTGTTATTATTAAGCCCAAACTAGTTTTGACTAGAAGCCACCCTACATTATTGTTGATTTCTTAGATCACAGTTACACACAAAATAATTCAAGGATTAAATTCAATATATTGTCAACAAATGAATAACTTCATAGAGTTTCTCCCAGAAAATGTTATATTCTATCCAAACCTTCTTTTTTCACCTGCATAAAAGCACACAGTATATTCCCTTATTGATGTCATGTCAGACTTCTCCACTGGTTATTACCAAAGTTCCTGCCTCACCTTTATAAAATTCCATGAAGGCATTTGCTCTGAAAAACTATATTTTTACTCTGCTTTTCCCCTTAAGAAGTATATTTTTGACTATCAAATAACCATAGCCATTTTCCAATCTTGATTTCCATTTTACAAAGTCACAGCGATCATAATAAGATTATATTTACTGACCTGTTTTAGAATCTCAATTTAAATTTACTTATCCATCCTCAGTGTGTTGGTTTATAGATACCGAATCCACAAATACACTGAAATGATAGGGCCTTATGCCATGGTCCTGAAATCCAATTTCAATTCACTGATGACATTTTCAAACACAGATATCTCTTTATAAATTTTATTTCTCTTCTGTAGTCCCAAAGCTCTAGGATAATCTGTTATGAAGTTTGATTTGATGAAGTAGAAGTTTTTATTAGACCAATAAAATTCTATAGTTAAGAATCAAAGTACTGAAAACATACACTGGGGTTTTTTTTAATATATTTTTTTCACCCTTTATACATTCACCTTCCTATCTTTAGCCAAATGTTGTGATTTTATTTTGACAGTTTTTATATTTATACACATTCTAATCCATCCATAGCCAATCCCTTTTAAAAGACTAGCACATTTAGGACAAAACAACCTAGTATTAATAACCGGGACACACTTTCATCTCCATCTTGCTAATTTTGTAGAACATCCACGAGTGAAATAAGAATATGTCATGGTATGAAGGAAGATATTTAGATTTTATAATAAGCCAGCAAAAATTAACTAAATTAATATGTAAAAGAACATATGCCTTAATAACATTAAAATGTTCTTTTAGTTTTGGTTTTCTTGACCCAATATTAACTCTAGGCCTGAAAACTATCTCATGGACTTAGAAAGAAGATTTAATGGGACACTGGAAAAATATGAATCTTTGAAAGATCGGAGTTACCTTGATTTTAATTCTACATCTGCTATTAACTGTATATTGGTCAGCTTACCCAATACTGAGACCAAATATCTGAGACACATGACTGAAATGAGAGATTGATTTGGCTCATCTTTTCAGAGATTTTGGCCCACAATTTGTTAGCTACAAGGCAGAAACATCGTGGAAGAAAGACTCAGCAAAAGAAAGGATACCTATGGGACCAGGAAACATAGGAGAACAACAGCACCAGCCAAAGACATCTCCAAAGGCAAGTCCTCAGGGACCCAGGTCCTCCTGGCCCTGCCTCCTAAGAGCACATTCAGATATGAGTCTAGTGGATTAATCCACTATTAATCCACTAATGAGTACAGAACATGCACAATGCAGTCATCTCTCCAGGAGTCTCTTCCTGCAGTCAAGTTGACAGTTAAGATTAAAGTTGTATTAATTCCTTGATATTTTCTAAATCATATTTACCTAAAACCAATCACTCAGCTGTATGGGAATGAAAGTCATTTCAGGTTCCAAAATATAATGAATTCTATTTAAAGTTATCACATAAATTTCATGTGAGGAAATGTAATCTTATGTTCAGTAATATAAAAAAAAAACATTTTAAATTATTGGTCAGTTTAAATGTAGCTTTTATTTCAAATAAGTTTTTATGTTTAAAACGTAATTTTTTAAATGTTAAATCATTGTTGTTAATGGCCAAATAATTTCTTCCTGATTAATAAAGTGTAAATAATTCATTACTTTTAGGATCATAGATTAGGGTAAAATACAAAACATTTCCAATATTTGCATTCAGCAATTAGAATTATTCAGTTATTTTCAGAACTACCCGTAATTGTGTCCAAAAATATTTTCAAGCTAAAAGCTTCGCAAGATTTTCATATGAACATCAATTTAATTTTTTTGTCGCTAGACTGTGCTCCACGTGATATTTATGTCTATTTCTCCTGTCCAGTTATCCTACTGCTTTCTGTTTTCTATTTGCTTCTTGCCCCTTGTATATTCTTTTCCAAAGCCACCCTTTTGCCTCACCTTCCGGTTTGTTCTTAAGGAATCTGATGCTGCCTGTAGACGATTAGGGCATTTTAAGGAGTGAATGAGCGCTGTAAACTTAGTAATAAATATAATTTAAAAACCTCTATTTCTTTAAGTTGCAATTCGTTTTGAGGCTTTATCCTTCATTTTTTCTTACTAAACCTCAATACCGAAAGTGCTTTTCACAAAACAAAGCCGAGTTTTCTACCTTATTTGAAAAACCCGATTACATTAAAAATTATAGTTGTAAAACTTTAAATATTGGACGACTGTTATTTGAGTATTTTATTGTCAAGAGATTTAAATCAGGAGCTTACAATTAGTCTAAATTAATGTGTGTGGTGTTACTTATGCATTTGGTATTTGCTCTTAGTCTACATAAGAATAGAATCTTCCAGTGCTATTATACATATTGATGGGTGTTAGGATATATACACTGCTTAGCTTTATCTAGCTCTGATATATATTTTATTTCACATTTTCATTACTTTTTGACAATATTAATTGGATATGTAGTTTCTAATTATTATCAAGTAGATTTTAAGAAAAGCATTTATAAATTTTTGATGTCATTAGCCAAAAATGTTCTTAGAAAAAATAATAGATATTGTTAACACTTAAAAATTATAAAATCATATCTATGAGAAATACTAGGGATATGGGTAGTTTTGAATATATTCTAAAACTTCATTGCATATCATCAGGATCTAAACTTTTATAATAATGAGAAGACAGGAGGCAAACAATGCACCACTTTTAAATAATACTAACAAAATTATACCATCATGGTACTCCATAGAAGATTTGAATTTTTATGTTCTTTGAAATTTCAATATAGTCAAGAAAAAATTGCTTAAGTGATGTCTATTATAATGTTGTCTTGAATATGATGAGGCAATTTTGATCTTTGCCATGAAAAGAATGTTCCTGTGTATATTACCACTCCAATCCTATGATAGAGATATGATTATCCTCCCATTTTGTACTTTATGCCCTTTGTTAAATTAGGCCTGAGAAAGGAAGCACAGAGGCAGTTTGTTGTTTACTAAAACAATGGCATCCACTTCCTCTATCTCCTGGTCATGTGAAGACATAGAGAATTAGCAGAAGGATGTTGATGGAGTCTAAGAAGGAGTCATTAGAAATAAAAAATAAAAGTCTATGATATGGAAATCAAAATCTTCTCTGGATTTCTGCTATCTTCATAATTAAACTTTGGGCTTAGTTCTCAGCTTTTTTCACCCTTAAGAGATTTGAGTCTTTGTAAATACTGGCAAGAAATATTTGAATCTGAAGTTTTCAATTCATTTTTATTTCATTTTTCTGTGTGATATAAGATAAGGGTCTAATTTCATTATTTAGCATATGGATATCTCTTTTTCCCATGGTCATTGACCATTCATAATTATTTGCTGAAGATTTGTTGACAAGATATGTTTGGTTTTATTTCTGAACTCTCTTCTACTCAACTGGATTTTGGTTTTTTGTTTTCATGGATAAGAAAATATGGTTTTTCCAGCTTTGATCTTTTTGTCCCTCCAAATTGCTTTAGATAATCAGGATCTTTTGTGGTTCTATATGAAATTTAAAGTATTTTTTTGTTCTGTAAAAGAATGCTATTATAATTTTGACTGAGGTTATATTGACTCTGTGTACTGCTTTGAGTAGCATGGATATTTAACAACACAATTTCTTCCATTTCATGAACATGGAATATTGTTCCATTTATTTTTTCTTCTTTTTGCATTTTCATCAATGTTTTATAGTTTAGAGTATAAACATTTCCACCCTCTTAGTTAAATTTATTTTTAAAATATTTAGTTCTTTTTAGTCTTATTTTCAATGGGATTGCTTTAATAATTTCATTTTTGTATACTTCATTTTAGTGTGTAGAAATACAACCAATTTTTTATGCTATGTTTGCTCATTTATTAATTCTGTGACTGTATCCACTTTACTCTTGTTCCCACTTACAAGGTGAGGACTTCTTAAAATGGCGTGCCTTAACTCTGTGTGACAAAGACAGAATGTGTGCTGAGAGTCACCTGTTTATTTTCCCTAGGATGGTCCCTTGAAATGCTCGATATTGTGTGTCCTCTCCTGTCCATCCTTTTTGTACCCACTCATGAGTCATCTGCAAAGATTCTCACTTGCTGTGAGCGAGCGTGCTGTAGCAACCAGGTATGGGGAGAAAGGCAGGTAAAGTAGGAAGATCATTAGTAGCACCCATGGGTAAGGTGGAAGTGGTCTACATGGCCCACATCCCCAGTGGCTCATGGAGTGGTCTACTGATGAAGTCTGCCAAGTTGTCAGGAGATACATGCTCCTTTGTTGAATTTTCAGCTGTGGTTACCTCTTCCCTGCTCACATCCTCTCCTAGCCATTCAGGGATACCGATTTCTCTATACTCCTCATGGGGTGAGAAAGAGTTGCATTTCTTGGCAGCTGTTCACCCCCTGGGAAAGTAGGGTGCTCACTCTTCCTTGTGGGAGAAATCATGGGTATCTACTGGTACCCAGCTAAAACAGAGATAAAATGAAACAGTTTTTCTTGTCCTCTTCAATGTGTCTATTTTGAGATTTTTTTCCCCCAGAAGGGAGCTGAGCTTCTCCATTTTCCTCTTGGGCTCCCACAAAAGGACTGTGGTGTACAGATGGCTGTCAAAAGCCACTCAATGTGGGGAGATGATGGCAGAAGACTCCTGTTCTACCATCTTGCTGACTTTGCTGAGAGGGAGATCTGACATTAGAAAGTGGCACAACAGCAAAATTTGCCGGAGTGTGACAATTACAAGCATCATCTATCTTGGACTTCTGAATTCACTGTTTCTCCCACCTCTTTACGTATTTTCTCTATTCTTTCCAATTTAGTGTGAAGAGTAAACCAAAACTGAATGAGGTCATGACTTTATTTTTCAGTGTGTCCCAACTTCAGCTTTCCTATTTTGCTAATGTAACTGAACAAAATTACATTTTAATATTCTTTGTCCCAGATTCAGTGGGAGGTTTCCAATCACAACAAGATTTTCTGGGAAGAATTTATTATTGATGTGTTCAAATTTTAATTAAAGACAGTAATGAAGACTAAAGTTTTCATTGTAATAATTCTTTGTTAAGTACTAATAAATTTTTTTCACATGAAAATACATATCTTTTGCTGTAAATAACACTTTGTATTTAATTGGATAACTCAATTTTAATGGTGGTGAGTATACATTCTGCATTTACATTTCATGGCCTGGTTGTTACTGTAGTTTTTAATGCATTTTTCAATGTTTGAAGGAATTTGTACAGGTTAATTTTTACATTATTACTTAGAATAGCTTACCTGCCATTTTAAATGAAAACGTTATGGAATACTATAAAGCACTATTTGATATGTAGACCCAGTTATTTCAGCTTTATAATAATTTGTGTCTTAGGCTTCCTAAAGTTGAACAATTGAGAAATAATTATAATTTTTTAAGTTGGGTTATTTTTTTCCTTTCAGAAAAATACTGTCATTGCTGACCTCTTTTTTTGGCTATTGTATATTTTTTGGTTTTTTACTTTTAGCATAAAACTTGGAATTTCAGCTATAAGAATGAACAAGCTTATTTTTGTTACCATTTGGTGCCTCTAGAGGTTTCTTACAAGAATAATGTTAACTTCTTAATAAAATATGTACCAAATTTACTGGCTTATTCAAGATTTTAGGACTTTAAGATAGCATTATCTATGGCATATTTTTTTTTATTTTGAACAAAATCAACAGAAATATACATATTTGTATTGAATTGTATGTGTGTTTTAACATTTTTGTGTAGTTTCTAGTTATTACTAGTTAAGAAAGAGGGATACTAATAAATAATAGTGAAGAATAGTATTCAGAATATGTAGTTTTTGATTTTTTTGTCTCTTCTTACTCTTTTTGACCTTTCACAGCTCTGAACTGATGGGTTATATAACATGAAGCATGAATCCACAGATTGATAATTCATGTATAAGCCTTCACATTAATTTAACTTATCATATCATATCTACTATAAGATTTCTACAATGCCAATAGCTTTTTTTAAATTGTCACAAAGATAGGTATTTTAAAATATTCAAATCCTTAAGTAAATTAATTAACTAATACAGCTGGCAATTCAGGCCAATCCCAGGTCAGGCTTGTTCACTGCTGGTCTGCTCTGGGTTCGTAGCAAGATAAAGAGCAAAGTTTAAAGCTCATCTTTTAGTTACTGTGTTTTTCTACATGTTTCCATTTGTCCATTAGTTGCTTCATTTTAACTACTTTTCCAAACAACTTCATTTTCCTGCATAAAAAAATCCTCCTAAGACAACCTTCTAACCAAAATGTGCATCTGTTGAGAATCTCCCAACAACTGTGTACAGCCACAAATGATTCAAAACCATCCATCTCTGCTCCTTTGAGCTATTAATTTGAATTTTATTGATGGCAGCTAAATAGTAGGAGCTCCCCATGGTGGTAAATATGCAGTAACAAATGTATGTAGTCACATGTGGAGACAAAACATCTGAGAAATAAATATGCTTCTCTTCATTGCTGGAATGTAGTCTAAGGGGGGCACAGAAGCAGTTTGCACACCCAGAAATAGAAGACAATCTAACATTGCATGTGTTTCTGTTTATGTAAGTGAGAAATAGTAATAAAGCGTAGTGCTATCATAACTGTTTACAAAAAAAAGGGTAGTTTCTTATAAACATCTCAAAAACTATTTATTGCATAGTTCTGCACTGGATAATGATCAATTTGTGGGAAAGATATAAAGCACAGGAATGATTAAGAAGCAGAGACTAATGGAAATGACTTGAATGATGAAATTCAGAGAATATAGGAAAATTGAAAGAAAAGAATGTTTGAATGACAACATTTAGGAATAGGTTAGAAGACATTTTAAGTCATTAAAAGTTTAAAGAAGTACATCTTGAAAGCACAACTTCTTACTGTATTTAAAATTACAATTGATATCTCAAGGGAAATGTGCCTGGCTTTTAAATACTTAGTTTCATTTAACCCAGACTCTGGTACATTCAACTTTGATGCCTAAAATTTGCATATTTATGCAAAATGTTGTTTTCATACATCATTTGACAAATGATAGCTTCAATCATGTGTGCCAGCCTCTGCTGCTGGAGAAAAGATACAGGTCTCATCCAAATTGAAAGAAGGTATTTGTCAGCTTTCAATATGACCAACAGGCTTGTGCCTGTTGGAAGCAGGTGTGTGAAGCACAATTTTAGGCCACATATGTTTTTGATTTTTCAATTACAATTTTCTTGACAATGTATTTAGACTATTTTTGCTTTCACAAATGCATTAAATACACATCACAACACATCTGTACACATACAAATAAACTCTAGTTAATTTGACTTATATTTTTCTCTGTGAGAGCATTTTAGGATATTAATTTCTATATGAATTCCATTCAAATGTATTCAATGTAACACTAAATCTTACATTTCTTATAATATTATGTGCTTCTCCTGACTCTATCAGTCTGTACTTATCTGAGCAGTCAAGTAATAACATTCATGGCTGGTCCAGAGAGTCTGCTTTGAAATTAGTGATACCTTAAATTTTTATAAATCACAATTTTTTGGCCCTAAATTCTAGTAAAATGTGTTTGTCAGTTGTTCAGAAATGACACTATCCTTGGGAATGGTAATTCAGCTTAAAGGATTCCTACATTATCCCCAAAACACTTCCAATATTTTAGAAAGACATGTTTGTAGAAAATATCTTCCTTAAAATTATGTTACATTAACTAATGTGATTTTCTTCTCAAGAATTTTCTTTCTCCTCCATTGTTTTCCCCCTTTTATCCCTCTGTCTATAAATTTTCTTCAAGTCCAGGATTGCTGTTTCTTGCCAAATCTTTTATAAAATATTGATAGAACTAGTTGAAAAAAAATCTACAGTGTTTCTGAAAAAACAAATTTCCCGATTATGGAAAACGAAAGAGCCAGGCAACCCAGCATGATCCATGTTTCCCATAAGAAGCCCTACACAGCAACACTGTTGGTGTGAGAATTGAGAATAAGTCCCAACACTGATGAAAGGAAGAGATTTTATATATATGTTTTATCTTGGAAATTTGTCTAAAGGCAAAGTCCTTGAACTTAAGAGAAGTGACACAGAATTGTATGTATTGGTGAGTAGTAAATGTCCTTCTTTCTCTACTGTCAACTGACATTCTGCCTTCATCCAGTCAATGAAGAGTGTGGAGAAGCAGGGTGATTGCAACATTCTGAGAAGTTATTCCCCGCATAGCTTCTGAGGTAACCAGGGATCTTCTAGACAGAGAGACATTGCATTCTTCTGATGATGTTGCTGATATACAGAACTTGTAGATCCACCCTACTCCCACTGTTAGAATCTGGCACATGATGAAAGAGTCTGTGGGCTAGCTTTGCAGGAGCCTATGATCCTCTTAGAAATGTAGATGGCCCCATTCTGCACTCTCCCACATGTTAGTGGAGAACACTAAGATGCTAACCAGAAATCTCTGAATTTCAGCCACATAAATGCAGTTAGAGCTTGGTGACTTCCTCTAGTCTAGAGATTTCTGAAGGCCTGTGTGAGGTCTTCAGTAGTCCTTGCTAGCCCTCTTTACTTTTTGTCATTGGCACATTTATAATACATAATTACATTCACTTTGAAGAATTGGTACACTGGTAAGACCTGAATCTTGATTATTTCCAACCTCCCTTTCTGAGTTCTCCTTATCTCCACAAAGTCTCCCTCCCTGTTTCCTATCACTTATCTTTTATTTTGCTTTTGTAATTATTTATATTTTTGGTTCTGAAGGGTGATGCTCTTTATGGAGCTTCGTGTCAGCCCCTGTCTGTTGCCTTAAGTGACATGCAAAGAGAACCTGTCATTTTGCCTCTCTCTTAAGAAACACAGAGGTTGTTGGTGTGGGAGGGACAGTGTATCTACCCAGGCAACAATAAGACCAGATTATTGGTATATCCATCCTCAATAAGAGATAAACTATATATGCTTGAAAAGAAAAAAGTATAATGAAAGGTCTCTTTGGGAAGGAAGGCTCTTTGTCTAGAAAGAAAAGGAAAAAAAAAATCCTCAATCTAAAGCACTCAAACATACCCAATCAAAGAGAGATTACATCCTGATCAGAACTACCAATATAGCACTGATTCTGACCGAACCAATCAGTTTTCTCTGTTCTAACTCAACATTTGGGACTCTCTCATGTGTCATCTCTATACTCAGACTTCAAGGTACCTAAGCCTAGAACACAGAGGAGGACCCAAGACTTTGGAGTATAGCTGTACTTGCTTTGCTCTCCTTGAAGGAGCTGGAACAATTTTAGTAGCTCTAGAAAAGAGAATAAGCTCAGTTTTCTATTAGCTGTAGGACCAAAGTTAGAGATGAGTAAGTCAAGAAATAAACATTGAAATTAGACTATTCTTAAAGAAATTAGTCAGTTCTTTATAAACAAATTGGCAAGGTGGTTACAAAACTGGGAGTAGTAGTGGGGAGAGTTGTTAAGGACACAGGAAAAAAAAAGAAGAGTTACTAAGTAGAAAAAATAAAAGCTTAAGTGCCAATATCCCTGCTACTCTAGAGACTGTGGGAGGAGGACCTCAAGTTCAAGGCCAGCCTAAGCAACTTAGCAAAAAACTGTTTCAAAATATAATTAGTTTAAGGGAGTGGGGAGAGTCCTGAGGCTGTAGCTCCGTCTCAGAGTACTTTCCTCCCATCCATGAGGCCCTGGACCGAACCCCCCCCCCACCCCGCCACACAAACACACACTAAGAAAAGTCACACTTAGAAAGGAAAATTTAAAATGAATTTTGTCTGAAGTTCTGGTCCTGCAGAGGGATATGGTCATATACCTCTACGTCAACCATCTGTAAATATTAGGATTTTTATAATTAACAACTTCCCTCAAGGAATCTAACCATTAAGTACTGAAAACATGTACCAATAAAAATAACAGCTAAAAAATAAAGGAGAAAAGTATCCTCTTTTTTTCTCAACAAAATGAAAACAAAGTAGTACAATCACAACGTGCATGCAGCTCTAGAGACTGGTTCTACAGACTGGGCTCAGCAGGGCTAGGAGTTCCCCCCACCATTATCAACCACCCGAGGTCCTTCCCTCACCCTTTGCGGGACTTTCCACAATTACAGGGTAGTGGGAAGATCTTCTATGCCACAATTACCAATGGCCACAGTACAGCCAGTCAGAGAAGTGCTTGGTTAGGAAGGAAAGCCTCAGATGTCAGTACTGTTATCAGCTAATTCTACCCCTAAACTGAATCAGAGTTCCTGAATTGAGCCTGTCTTAAATTCCCAAAGTGGCAGAAGGCCTTCTCATCTTTCATGGTCCTTTTTCTCAGGTATTTGCATTCTATTGATATGCTATATCTGTTTCTCCATCTGAACTTCTAGTTACCTTCCCAAAAAAGAAATCAGGTTAGTGTGACATGAATTGCACTCAGTGTGCCCATGCTGGCTCTTAATGCTTATGCCTTCCTCTCCTAGGTGCTCACAAATCATGCATTCAATAATTGGATTTAGGATCGTTGGAAGAATTGATGTGAAGGTCACAGACATGTAGTTCACATAATGCCCCTGCTTTCCCTTCAGAGGACCAGAGCAGCCATGTCCCAGCTCCTCTCGGTTTTCCATGGCTCTCATACAGCTCTGCCAATAATTTCTTCAGTGGGATGTCTCAGTGTCCCGACACGTCCTTGTCTGCACCTGAAGAAGTGAATTCATTTTAAATTCCTGGTGATTTTTTTATAGACCCTTCACCAACGTGAAATTTAAATTTATTTTCCTGAATGATCATTCAATTATTTTCAGAAATTCTATTTAGATAAGATGGAAATAAAATCAATATATTGATAATAACTTTTGTGCAACCAGAGTGATTGCAAATCTTGTACAATGGGGCAATTCATTGAGGCTTGGTGATGAAGTCTTAAAAATATTTGAGAAAATCTTTTTTAGCTATTTTTAATATGACACAATTCATTTCTAGCTTCTTTTAAAAATTCAAGAGACCAAATTTAACATATACAGCAAGCAGTCTGATTTTAACTCTGTGAAGCTAACGAATATTTGACATCAACAAACATGAAATCACACAGAAAGAATTAAAGAAAAAAATAATCTGAGGTCTTTGTAATACATTCTTTAAAAGTCAAGTAAATAAGGTAGACATTAAGCTAATATATTACATGTAACCTAAAGACTTACAATCATCTACAAATTTGAATATTGTTACCATGGGAAAATACAGATGGAAAAATTAAAATATAACATGTATACAACATACAACATCTGAAAAATTGTAAAGAAGGATGGAGTTGAAGCAATTTCCCTAATTAATAATTAACATACATCCTTTGGTCTTCTTTTACAGCTTTAAATTAGACAAAATTCTGCAAAATTCTGGTCTAGTTATCTAGTACAAGTTCTAAGATGCCTGTCAAAAGAAAGACAATTAACTCCTAAAATCTTAAGATAGACATTCACAATTTGCCAAGTGATAATGGTTTAGAATATTAATAAGGATTATGGATTACCTCATCAAATATCTAGAAATTTGCCAGATAAAATTTGTGCAGGCTAAAGAGAAAATATGAAAACTTGTATATTTGACCAGGAGAAAAATGTCTGATACTAAATATCTGTTATAATACTCTATTCCAAAACTGTTTGAGAAAATGGTTGGCCTTGCCTTTAGGGTTAGGGTTAAGTAATGACATATTTGTTACGGCTCAGTAGGCCCATCTGAAAATAAAAAAGATTTTCAAGTACAAGAAATTATAAAATTAAAATCAAATATTATAATTATTCACTTGGAAGCATCTAAATTGAACAGTTTCTATAATTTAAGAACTTTTTAGTACATAGTGAGAGTATGATAATTGCAATTCCCATAAACAAAATTCTTTACAAATGTAAATGTAAATGCCCACGGACATCTAATATTAATGACAAGAAATTATGTAATGTGCAAAATCTATCACCATTATGCCTAGCAGTTTACTCTACCTTAACACACATTTTTTCCAGCCAATTCTATTCTCTCAGGGCATCGGTGTGGCAGAAAGAGTAGGCTGTTGGGAGTAGGAGTGCTCAGTGATTAAGAAATGACCACTGAAAGACTATAAACAGACACGGAATCAAAAGAGTTAAAGCACAGAAATGTGTTACACATTACAATGCACTCAAATCGTTGATATCCGTAAGTGTAAGAAGTTCAAAGTGAATCGTCAAAAATTTTATGTTCAGGGCCCAGGGATTTAGCTCAGTGGTGCACACCTGCCTCACAAGCTCAAGGTCCTGAGTTCAATCTTCGATAACAGAAAAAAATAATTATGTTCAGCATCCATACATAGAAAGATAAAGGATTCTGGGTTAATTTCCTGGGGATATCATAACAAAAATAATTGCATAAGAAAAGATCCCGATGATGAATGTAACTGTATTGTATACCTAAAATATACCAGTAAACTTAATGAAAAAAAATTTATTCTTTTCCATTTCTAGGAGTAGAAGTTCAAACTTACAGTGTTCTCCAGATTAGGTCCCCTGCAGATTCAGAGGGAGAATCTATTTTACCCCAAGAGATTTGAATTTTACCCCAAGAACTTGGTGGTTGCCAAAAATGTTTGACACTTTTTTGCCTTGTAAATGCATTATTACAGTGTTTGTATTTGAAGGTGAGGAGATATCATTTAATTCACTATAGATGTACATGATATTTCTGCCAATAACACCAGAATCCATCATACCCTCTCCACCAAGAAGCTACCTTCAAAGCATTTCCCTTTCCATTCATCACACATTAGAGTCATTGGAAAAAAAATATATATATATATACATGTATTATATATATTCAATATAGTTACAAATCCTTTAGTTCAAAATGATTTTACAGACCTGTCATCAGTTGAGTTGTGTCCACATGGCTATTTGATTTTTTTTCTTGTTTCATTTTCTTTCCTAAGTATATATATCCTGAGAGTAGTGACTGTTTCCCTACTTCAGTGCCATTGTTCTAGTGAGCAGAAAATCATCTTTTACCAAACAGATACTACAAAAATATCTGTTGAATTAATATATGATATTTGAAAAAATATATTGTGGCCTTTGTTCTATATTTTATTAAACCCCATAGCTGCACCTAAGGCAAGTCTTCTGGACAATGTATATAATTATACTACGCAAGTTTTTACAGCTGAACATGGCACATATGCATTTTCTATTAAATATAGAGCAGCTTTTTTGCAACAAATTGTATATGCCTTAATTTATGAAATAATAGCCCAGTGAAGTAGATAATATTTAAGGTCCCATTTTAAGATTACCAATAAAAAAGTGAGTGTTAGAGAGGTTAAAAAATTTTCCCAGCAGTGAGCTGAGAAGCAAAATCAGAATAAATATTTTGGGTTTAATTAATTTCATTTCATAGATAAAAAATATAGACATTTATATCTAAAAATATAGATGTCTATAGAACCTACCCTACAGCTTGAAAAAAATTCATGGTTCAACGATGGCTCAATAGCACAATTTTCAGGTGTAAAGATAAACTCATTGTAAGTACACATAAAAAATCCTTAATCACTTAATACCAGATTAAAGAGTTATGTGTATTAGCTAATCAGTAACTAAATAAAGTTCTTTAAACTCTTTAAGTATTGTGTTTAAGAAGAAATTAGCAAAACCATTTCCAAGTTGCTGGTTCATTTGCATGAACATTCAATTTCTGCTATTAATAACCTGTTTCCTAGGTAATGAAAGTCTAAAAATCAATGAATATTGCTTTTCTTTAACTGTTAGGCTTCAGGCCATATAGCACTATATGACAGATTTTCAATAAGGTAATAATTATGGACCAAATTGCAATGGAAATTAACTCAGTAATGATGTATTTTCATAATGTCTGTGATCACTGAGAATTTTTGCTGGTTCCATTTTCTTTTTAAGATATGGTTGCAGAAATAAGAGATTGTGGGTTGGAGCTAATGGATTATTAAAGTTTTATGATAATATTAGTCATGGCTCTTACTTATGGGGCAGAGATTCCAATATTCAAGATACCATTGTCTCAGAGAACCAGATTATATTCTTGGCCATGTTTAACGACTTCAGCAAGGAAATTTAGTTCCGATTGTCTTGTGAAATGTGAATTGTAAAGTGCAATTATCAATACTATCAACAAAATTCACATAATGGGTATCCATTAATAGATACTAGGACACATTTATAATTTGTCAGTTCAAAAAAAGAGAAAACAATAAAAATCAAAGATTGAAAGAATAGCTGCAGTTAGAAAGATGCCACAAATGGTTACAATTTTTGCCTCACTTTGACAATATTTGATATGCAAAAATAATGACCAGATTCTAAACTTAAGTTCAGAACTAGGATGAGGCAGGCTTTCTTTTTTTAAAAAAATTAAATTCTTTTATTGGTACATTGTAGGTATACAACACAATTACATTTCTCATTGGGAATTGTACCTTTACATAATGCATCTTGGTTCTTATTTTTTCCCCATTCCTAGACCTCCCTTCACCCCCTCCACCCTTCCCTATTTACAAAGACTTTATTTCCATTTTTTCCATTTCTCATCATTTTTCCTTTCCCTTCTTTCCTTTCTCCTGCCCCTCCCACTACCCCTACCCCTTTGGACCTTTTCTTCCTATTTTACATTATCGATTATTCATTCTAATCATTACTACATTTTAGGTATACAATATAATGACATTCATTATTGGAAATTTGCAACTTTACATAGTCTCTCTTGGTTCTTATTTTTCACCCTTGCCCAGCCCTCCCTTCAACCCTTCCAGTCCTCCCTATTTACAAAGACTTTGTTCCTATTTTTCCCTTTTCTCATATTAATCCCATTCCCTTCTATCCTTTCCCCTAGCCCTCCCACTTCCTTCCCCTTTGCCCCTTTTCTTCCTATTTCACATTACCTATTACACATTTAGTCCTTATTTACACTTTCAGTTTCTCACACCAGAGAAACTATTTGGTATTTATTCATGTGTGTCCTATTTATTTCACTTAAGAGTATCACCTCAATGTGCATCCACTTAGCTATAAATGTCTCTAATTTCTCATTTTTTATGGCTGAGTAGTACTCCATTTTATTAAAAAACCACATTTTCTTTATCCATTCTCCAGTTGATGGGCATTTGGGCTGTTTCCAAGTTTTAGCTATTACAAACTGTGCTGCTATGAACATGGGTGCACATATATCACTGTGGTATGATTCTTTTAATTCTTCTGGAAAGATCCCCAGTAGTGGAATAGCGGGGTCAAATGGGACTTCCAGTCCTAGTTCTTTCAGGTATCTCCATACTGATTTCCACAGTGCTTGCACCAGTCTAAACTCCCACCAGCAGTGGAGCAGGGTTCCTCTTTCCCTACAGCCCTGACAGCATTTGTTATTGGTTGATTTCATGATAGCAGCCATTCTTTCTGGAGTGAAGTGGAATCTCAGCATTCCTTTCATTTGCATCTCTCGAATGACCAGTGATGTTGAACATTTTTTCATGGATTTATTTGCTATTGCTACTTCTTTGTCTGAGAAATGTCTGTTCATTTCTGATGCCCATTTTTGGATTGGGTCTTTAAATTTGAGGGGTCTGATCTTTTTAAGTTCTTTATAGATTCTAGATAGTAGACCTTTGTCTGAGGAAGAGCAGGTGAAGATTTTTTCCCATATTGTGGGTTGTCTCTTCACACTGCTGGTGGTTTCTCTTGCTGTGCAGAAGCCTTTTAATAAGAAGAGATCCCACTTGTTGATTGTTTGTGCTAGTTCACAGGCAACTGAGGTTTTGTTCATAAAATCTTTTCCTACACCGATGTCTTCAAGGGTTCTACCTAACCTCTGTTCCAACTGGTTCAGAGTTTCTATTTTAATATTTAGATCTTTAATCCATTTTGATTTTAGTTTAGTGCATGGTGAGAGATACAAGTCTAGTTTTAATCTTTGGCAAGTTGAAGCCCAATTTTTCCAGCACCATTTATTAAAGAGGCTATCTTTTCTCCAGTGAGGGTGTTTGGCTCCTTTGTCAAAGATGAGGTGGCTGAGTGTGTCTGGAGTTGTTTCTGCATCTTCTAATCTCTTCCACTGGTCCTCAGGTATGTTTCTTTGCCAGTACCATGCTGTTTTTATCACAGTAGCTTTGTAGTATAGTTTCAGGTTGGGGATTGTGATACCCCCTGCCATGTCTCTCTTACCTAGAATTGCTTTTGTTATTCTGGGTCTCTTCCTGTTCCAAATGAATTTTTGGATTGTTTTCTCAAATTCCATGAAATATGCTGCTGGGATCTCAATTGGAATTGCATTAAATCTATATAGCAGTTTTGGAAGTATGGCCATTTTCACTATATTAATCCTTCCTACCCAGGAGCAGAGGATGTCTGTCCATTTTCTGATATCATCTTCAATCTCTCTTTTCAGAGTGCTATAGTTTTCAGAGAAGAGGTCTTTGATTTCTTTTGTTAGGTTGATTCCTTGGATTTTGTCAAAGGCTTTTTCTGCATCTGTGGAGATAATCATATGGTTTTTGTCCTTGGCTCTATTGATATAGTGTATTACATTGATTGATTTTTGTATATTGAACCATCCCTGCATCCCTAGGATGAATCCCACTTGATCAGGGTGTATGATCTTCTTGATGATCTTCAGCATTCTGTTTGCCAGTATCTTATTAAGGAGTTTTGCATCTATGTTCATTAGTGAGATTGGCCTATAGTTCTCTTTTTCAGTTGGGTCTTTCTCTGCTTTGGGGATCAAGGTGATGCTTGCTTCCAGAAATGAATTTGGGAGTATTGCTTCCCTTTCAATTTCATTGAAGAGTTTAAACAGTAGTGGCAGCAGTTCCTCTCTAAATGTCTTGTAGAATTCAGCAGTGAAGCCATCAGGGCCCGGGCTTTTCTTAGTTAATAAGTTTTTAATTACATTTTCAATTTCATTGGTTGATATTGGGTTGTTCAGAATTTTTAGGTCTTCTTTGTTCAACTTTGGTAATTCATATGTATCTAGGAATCTGTCCATTTCTTCTGTGTTGTCCATCTTGTTGGCGTATAGGTTCTGGAAGTAGGTATTGATGATCCTCTGGATTTCTGCTAGGTCTGTTATAATTTCACCCTTTTCATTCCTAATTGCATGGATTTGGGCCTTTTCTTTCCTTTTTCTGACAAGGTTGGCCAAATGATTGTCAATTTTTTTGATTCTTTCGAAGAACCAACTCTTGGTTTCATTGATTTTTTTGTATCGTTCTCTTAGTCTCCATTGCATTGATTTCTCCTCTGATCTTTATGATTTCCTCCCTGGTATGAGCTTTGGGGTTGTTCAAGGCAGGCTTTCTTTATCCACCAATAACCTTCACTCCTCCTGCCTTAGCACTGTACACTAGTTCAAAATGGCTCAGCCACTACTTTTTAGACTCATTGTACCCTCTGTTGAAAAGGCTGGGTATGTATTCCTTAACCAAGCATTTATTTTCATTACCTTTTCTGACATAATGCCATGCTGAGTTCCTCTTAACCTTCTATATACTTCTGTTGATCCCTTGAATTTTTTTTTTTTTTTGCTTAAATTCTTTTATTGGTACATTGTAGGTATACAATACTTTTACATTTGTCATTGGGTGCTTGTACCTCTGCATGATATAATTTGGTTCTTATTTTTTCCCCTTCTCCTGCCCTCCTTTCACCCCCTCCACCCTTCCCTATTTAGATAGAGTTTGTTTTCATTTTTTTTCTTTTCTCATAATTTTCCTTTCCCTTCTTTTCTTTCCCCTTTCTCTCCCACTTGCCCTACTCCTTTGGACTTTTTCCTCCTATTTCAAATTATCAATTATTCATTTTAATCATTTTAAACCTTATTTACACTTTCAATTTCTCATTCTAGAGAAACCATTCATTATTTACACATGTGGGTCCTATTTATTTCACTTAAGAGTATGGCCTCAATATGTACCCATTTAACTATAAATGTCTCTAGTTTCTTGTTCTTTATGGCTGAGTAGTACTCCATTTTATAAAAAAACACATCTTCTTTATCCAATTTCCAGTTGATGGGCACTTGGACTGCTTCCAAGCTTTAGCTACTACGAACTGTGCCACTATAAACATGGGTGCACATATAGCACTGTGGTATGATTCTTTTAATTTTGGGGGGAAGATCCCTAGCAGGGGAATCGCTGGGTCAAATGGGAACTTTAGTTCAAGTTCTTCGAGGTATCTCCATACTGATTCCACAGTGGTTGCACCAGTCTGCACTGCCACCAACAATGGGGAAGGGTTCCTTTCTCCCCACACCCTGGCCAGCATTTGTTATCGGTTGATTTCTTGACAACAGCCACTCTTTCTGGGGTGAGGTAGAATCTCAGTGTTGGTTTCATCTGCATCTCTCAAATGACAAATGATGTTGAACAGTTTTTCATATATTTATTTGCTGCTTTTACTTCTTTGTCTGAGAAATGTCTGTTCATTTCAGATGCCCATTTTGGAATTGGGTCTTTAAATTTGAGGGGTCTGATTTTTTTCAGTTCTTTATATATTCTAGATAGTAGTCCTTTGTCTGAGGTACAGCTCCTGAAATGTTTTCCCACATTGTACGTTGTCTCTTAGCTCTGTTGGTGGTTTCTCTTGCAGTGCAGAAGCTTTTTAATAAGATGAGATCCCAGTTGTTGATTCTTTGTGCTAGTTCCCATGCTACTGAGGCTTTGTTCATAAAGTCTTTTCCTATGCTTATGTCTTCAGGAGTTCTACCTAACTTATCTCCCAGCAAGTTTAGTGTTTCTGTTTTATTATTTAGATCTTTAATCCACTTTGATTTTAGTTTAGTGCATGATGATAGATATTTTTCGAGTTTTAATCTTTGGGAGGTTGACATCCAGGTTTTCCCACACTATTTATTAAATAGGCTATCTTTCCTGCAATGAGGATGGTTGGATCCTTTTTCAAAGATGAGTTGGCTGAACATGTTTGGAGTTGTTTCTGCATCTTCTAATCTATTTCACCAATCATCGGGTCTATTTCTTTGCCAGCACAATGCTGTTGTTATCAAAGTAGCTTTGTAGTATAGTTTCAAGTTGGGGATTGTGATACCCCTTACCATGTCTCTGTTGCCTAGAATTGCTTTTGCTGTTCTGGGTCACTTTTGGGTCCAAATGAAGTTTTGGATTGTTTTCTCTAGTTCTGTGAAACATATTGTTGGAATTTTAATTAGCATTGCATTAAATTTATAAAGTAGTTTTGGAAGTATGGCCATTTTCCCTATATTGGTTCTTCCTACCCAGGAACAAGGGATGTCATTCCATTTTCTTATATCCTCTTCAATCTCTTTTCAGCGTGCTGTAGTTTTCAGTTTAGAGGTCTTTTGCTTTCTTAGTTTGATCAATTCCTAGATATTTCATTTTTTTCGATGCTATTGTAAAAGGAATTATTTCTCTAATTTCCCTCTCATTGAGTCTATTATTTGTGTATAAGAAGTCTATTATTTTTTGAGTCTTGACCTTGTATCCAGCTACTCTACTGAATCTGAAAATTAAGTCTAGACATCTTTTGGGGGAGTTTTTTGGGTCTTCTATGTAAAGTATCATCACCAGCAAGTAGTAACAGTTTAACTTCTTCCTTTACTAACTTTATTCCTTTTATTTCTTTCTCTTTTCTAATTGCTGTGGCTAATATTTCCAGAACTATATTGATCAGGAGAGGTGATAGTGGGCATTCTTGTCTAGTTCCTGATTTTTGTGTGAAAGGTTTCAATTTTTGACCATTTAGTATGATGTTGTCTATTGGCTTTTCATAAATAGCCTTAATCAGGTTGAGATAAAGACCTTCTATTCTGTAGGGTTTTTATCATGAATGAGTGTTGGATTTTGTTGAATGTTTTTCTAATCTATTGAGATGATCATATGTTTTTTGACCTTGGATCTGTTAATATATTGGATTACATTTACTGATTTACAAATTTTGGACCATCTTTGCATCACTGGGATAAATCTGACTTGGTCAAGGTGTATAATCTTCTTGATGACCATCTGTATTCTGTTTCCCAGTACTTTATTGAGGATTTTTGCATCTATGTTCATTAGGGAGATTGGCCTATAGTTCTCTTTTTTGGTTGAGTCTTTCCCTGGTTTTGGAATCAAAGCAACACTTGCTTCCAGGAATGAATTTGGAAATATTGCTTCCCTTAAAATTTCCTTGATGAGTTTAAAGAGTAACGGTGATAGTTCTCCTTTAAATGTCTTGTATAATTCAGCAGTGACGCTATCAGGACCTGGGCTTTTCTTTGTTGGTAAATTTTTAATTATGTTTTCAATTTCATTGATTGTAATTGGAGTGTTTAGAATTTTTATATCTTCTTCATTTAACTTTGGCAATTCATATGTTATCTAGTAATCTGTCCATTTCTTCTGTGTTTTCCATTTTATTACAGTACAGGTTCTCAAAGTAGGTATTGATGATCCTCTAGATTTCTTCTGGATCTGTTGTAACTTCAACTTTTTTGTTCTCGCACAGATTTTAGCCTTTTCTTTCCTTTTTTTGATAAGGTTGGCTAAAGGTTATGGATTTTATTTATTCTTTAAAAAAACCAACTCTTTGATTCATTGATTTTCTGTATCATTCTCTTAGTCTCTATTGCATTGATTTCTGCTCTCATCTTTATAATTTCCTCTCTTGTATGAGCTTTCAGTTTGATGTGTTCTTCCTTTTCCAGGAGCTTGAGGTTCTGCATTAGGTTATTTATTTGAGTTCTGTCTGCTTTCCTAATATGGGCATTCACTGCCATGAATTTCCCTCATAGACTTACTTTCATTATGTCCCATAGATTCCTATATGTTATACTGGCATTATCATTTACTTGTAGAAACTGTCTAAATTCTTCTTTAATTTCCTCTGTGACCCATTGGTTGTTCAGAAGGTTGTTATTCAATTTCCATATACTTGTGCTGGTTTTGCAGTTTCTTTTGCTATGGATCTCCAATTTTATTGCACTATGGTCTGATAATATACAGGGGGTAACTTCAACTCCTTTACATTTACTTAGACATGGCCTATGAGCCAGCATGTGCTCTATTTTGGAGAATGACCTGTGTGCAGCCAAAAAGAATGTGTATTCTGCTTTGGTGGGGTGGAACACTCTGTAAACATCTATTAAGTCCATTTGCTCAATAGCTTGGTTCAATTCTAGAATTTTCTTGTTAATTTTTTGTCTAGGTGATCTGTCTATTTGAGACAGTGGGGTATTGAGGTCTCCCACTTCAATTGTATTAGTGCTTATTTGGTTTTTCATTTCCATTAATATTTGTTTTGTATAGTTGGGGGCATTTGTATTTGGTGCATATATATTTATGATTGTCATCTCTTCCTCTTGGATTGTTCCCTTCACAAGGATGTAGTGACCATCTTTGTCTCTCTTAATTAGTTTTGGTTTAAAATCTACTTTGTCTGCAAATAAGATTGCTACCCCTGCTTTTTTCTGCGTTCCTGTCCTGTGGAGAACTGTTTTCCATCCTTTTACTTTCAGTCTATGAATTTCTTTTTGAGTTAGGTGTGTTTCTTGTACACAACATATTGGTGATCCCTTGAATATTTGCCCTGGCATACCAGCTTGTAAAATCCTGAAGTTCCTCAAGTTTGGGACCAAGAAAGTCTCTTGGTTCCATTTTTCCCTATCTAGACCCACAACCTCAGTATCTCCTAAATGTATACCCTTAGGACTCACCTTTCCTGTTACTGGACATATACCATAACTCAGATATTTCAACTTCTTATTGAATATCTCTTCCTGAATGAATGTCTCACATGCAACCTAAATTCCATTGTTTCAAAATGAGCTTTTGATCTTTCAAATCTCATCAATCTCTGGCAATATTCATTGCAGTAAATAGTATCACATTTAATCTATCTTGACATTGTTTTATATTTCTATTTCCTTACTTTGATGTATCACCAAATACTACTAACGTTATATTTTACATGCTGAATCTTTTTTCTTCTATCACTATCACTATCTAATCTTTCTTTTGATTTACTAATATAATCTCCAAGTAATTTGTCATATCTGTGGTGTTCCTCCAACCTCTCATCTAAATACACCAACATAATGGATCACAGTCTAATAATGCCAAAACTTAGGCTATCATCCTTCAGTGGCTTTCCTCTGGGAACCATACAAGGAAACTGAAAATTGTAATAACTATTTTAAACAGAGTTGATTTAATTCAGGAATCTGATTGCTGAAGTGTTGCAAGGCTAAAACACCATACAATAAATAAATAAATCTAGAGCTTAATGATTCCATAAAACGGCTGAGGAGAGAGTGATTTAGTATTGCAAGATTTTTGAGGGCTCAGAGGAGAGGTGTGAATGGACACTTCATCAGGCATCTGAGAAGAAGCCTCACAGAGCTGGTGCAAAGAGTGCCAGCAGAAGCTTGTCACCAAAGCCTGTCACCAAAGCCCATAGCTGTTACTGGAAAACAGGAAGACAATCTCATCTCTTTTCTTCCTGGATTCTAATCCCTTTACAGCCCATTTCTTTAATGGGAGAGCCCCATAGACAGTCCTCCAAAATCCCTGATAGAAGATAGTGAGGGGGTGGTCCATTTCCCACAAGAAAATTAAAATTGCTAATTGTGATGCTGAAAAGTTCAACTGACTTTATCAAAGTTTATACTGCAAAAAAGAAATGAGAGAGCATGTTGGCAACCTTCACCAAAATCTGTGGCTCTCATAAACATGGTCCTCTTTGCCTTTTGTACTCTTGATATAATCATTTTCTTCCTATGATAACTAATCACATTACTTGTCTTGATGGATTTTTTAATATGATGAAATAATCTTCTCATCCTTTGTAATGAGCCAAATTTGAACCCAATACATACACTTATGATTACTTTACTTGAGCTTAGAATTCAGTTTTCCTTAGCTTGGTTCCCACAGGGCAAAATTAAAACTTCTTTATTGAGAGAAGATATAATCATTCTAAATTACTTGAAGTTGGAATTGTAGCCTTAGTGATATATGACAGTTTTCATTACTGGAAGCAGTGCTTAATAGATACAAAAATTAAATTGTTTCCATAGAAAATCTTCCTTAATATCATGAAAATTTAATTGGAGAAAATTTTAAGTGGGATAAGAAGCAAAATTATGTTGAAAGTTGATATTATAAATAACATTTCTCTCATTAGAAAGCCAGGAAAAATGTCTGAATAATAATTTAAAGCTGGCCCCTTTATTTGCCCCATGAAGATACAAATAGAGATGAAAATTAATTGTACTCAAAGCAAAAAGTGTCAGTAGAAAGGTTTGTCAAAAGGCGTCTTATATCTTTAAAATATAATTAAAATTTTAATGACGGATTAAAATTGGGATTCATGAAAAATAAAGAACTCTGTATGGACTTAGGCTTAGCAAAGTTTCCGACTTACACATTGATGTTTTAAGGATTTTAGGATTTAAGCTCTTCACTTTCTTGCGCGTATTAAGATTACTTTATAAGAACATCATTAAATTTTATCTGAGGCATTAAGGGATCATTTGCCAAAACAATTTTTCAGCTTCCGTAGTTATGTATTTTGAAGATTAGAAATCTTCTCACTGTAACTGAAAAATATATTCATCTTAGTTAACATCTCTTTTTAAATATTAATACTAGTGTTGCATAGGTTATCTTCATTTTTAGGACATAGTTTTATTTCTTGGCACTCCAATAATTAGTTCATCTAATCATTACCTATTACACTATTAATGATAATATTTATTACTATTCTCTTTTTTAAAAAAATCAATAAACACTTGAAAACCATATCATCTGTTATTGTTGCTTGTTTTTGTAGCTTAGTTAAACGTTTCATTTTTAAAATAAAATATCTGGACAATGATTAAAATTATTTTCATTAATATGTAAGCATCTACTAGATAGCACAGCAATAAATCCAACACAGTAGAAATTTCAATGGTAGATATAATGGTTTGGTGACATGCATATTTGGGATACGATAATTTAATAACTCAACTAAGCCCAGTAAAATGATTTGACAGGAACCATGTTTCCTCTATAACAAGTGAAAAAAAAAAAAACCAGAATTTTATACTTATATTGCACTTTGAGAGAGTAAAATTGGTTCTTATTAGCAGATGTCATTCTATTTGCATTTAAAAATTTGTAAGACTGATTTTCTCTAAGTATAAGACATCTGCAGACTGTCTGCTGAGCCTGCCTAGTACCTCAAATAACCAGTCGAGACATATTATACATCTGCTATTTTTTTGTAATCCAGACCACTGCAAGGAAGAAAATGTATTTATATTTCATAATGAAAAGGAAGTGTCTGAATGCCAACTAGTACACACAAAAGATTACAATCTGAGTTGCCAAGCTGAAATTGTCTGACATTAAATGTTTTAGTAGCTAATACTTATGAATTATTGATATTATTCCCATTTAGCAAATGGATCACATCACTATAATAATTATCACCATGCATCTCCTGCTTATCATAGTTAATGTATCATGAAAGAGCTTAGGACAGGACGTTAAAAAATAAATAATGACATTTATTTATGTTCTAGAGAAACACAAGATACTAATATAAGATTTGGGGATAATGTTCAACAGGCTTCTGACCACAGTAGGGGTGTGTATGAAGCTATTGTTTCTCTTTCAGCCATTTATTTGGAGAAATAATAATTTCTTTATTTGGGGACACTACAATTTAACATTGACTCAAATTGCCAAAAAAATCACATCACTTCTAAGGCAATTGATTTTTCTTAGGCAGAGGAAAATATTTTTCAAATAGTTACCACTTTATATTAGTTTTGTATCTATAATCACTATTTTGCTCAGGAGTGAGAAAAAAATCTACTTAAAACACCTTAAATACTTCTCTCCTAAATAAGTACTAGGTACACAAAAATATTTATACATATTGTGAGGTATATGTTTGCTCTCCCTTTTGTGTCCCAATTTAATAGTGCAATAATAATGTCAAGGCTTCAATCATCATTGTCACTTGGATTACATTTGTGTGTTCTCAGGAAAAAAGTAAGAGTAGATAGAGATTTAATATTCCTTCATGCAGTTTTAGCAAGCAAAGCCCCTTTTTTTAGCATTACAAAAACTCTCATTGTACTTGATGCTCAAAACAATTCAGCTTCTGAAACAGTTTAGTATTCCACTATTCAAGTAATTTTGGCTTCAAACACTCTATCAAGAAAGTCATTTAGTCTTGGAATAAAAAGCATGTCAGCTCCTCTTCTACCTTGCCTAATTGATCATCAGAAATGAAGATCCAAAATTTCTCACAAATAGCTCTGCAGCAATTTGTCCATTTCTAATGGCAATAGTATTCTTTATGTCATCCAAGTAGCAGTACAAGTTTTTAAGTCCTATGGTTCTATGCATGTGATAAATCAGAAGCCAACCTGCACACTGGAAAACATCTCACATAAGGTTTCTTTATCCTTTTTACTTCTACCTGTCTATGAAATGAAGAAAATTGCATTTGTCTTCTATTATTGCTCCCCAGGCACTGGTCTGCCAGGACAATAACAGTTACTGGAGCAGGAGGTGCTTTATTGACTGATACTAATTGTGTTTCCAATGGTTTGAGGGTGTGTGTGTACCTTTCAAGCAGTATTACATGGAAAATTGCCTTTACCCTATAAAGTTTGAAATTTAAAACAGCCGAAGCTAATACTGGCAATCAGAGAATATACATACAAAGGATGAATACAAATGTTAAGCAAAAAAAACAAATCAAATGCATGGGTTTTTTTATTTTGTTTTGTTTGGGGCTTTTTTGGTACCAGGGATCAAACTCTGGACCTTGCACTTGCGAGGCAGGCGGTGGAACCACTGAGCTAAATCCCCAGCCTATTTCTATGGATTAACATTAAGTGCCTCTGAAAAACTGAAAGCCATGAAGATGACCTTATAACTGTAGTCAAAAGTTTTCTTTTTCAAGAGAGTATTCAGTTTTACAACTCACCACTCTTTAATTTCTCTCAAGACTTTTTTTTGTTATCAAACTTAGAGTACACTTTAAAGCCAGAATCACCAGAACTCTTAACACTCTCTAGGAAGATAGCCCATGATTGCATGAAAGCAATTGTATGTCACAGTTGGACATGAACAGTTTAAGATATGTGATTACTTCTGGATTTTAAAACATGAACATGTTTGCCTAAACTCTGTACATTTACAGAAACTCTTTTACTTATTCAGAACATTAATTGAAGTCATTATGTCTCCCCCACTATAACCATGCTGATACACGTAAACCAACACACAAAACCATGGAAATCTTATTTTTAGGTACACTTTTTTTTTTTATAACAGTTGCTTATCCTATGGCCAATGTCAAAGAAGTTTACTTCTATGGGCCCATTTAGCAAAATCAGTTCGTCAGTTTAGTACACCTTTAGTCCATACAAAGCCAGGAGAAAAGATCACTTCAATTTTTTTTGTCTATTCAAGCTAGACTCTTCAAAATGATCAGTAAGTCAATCAATATATTTATCAAACAATACTATTTGTCTAAATTTGTGTGGTAGTTGAAAACAATATAATAGTGAACAAGACACATTCAGTCTCTGCCTTCAAATAATAAGCTTTTTTCTTTGTATTCAGAAAAATGCCAACAATAAATATAGAGGAGTACATAGATAAAACATGTTGGGGTACAAATGAGATGATAATATAGGATCTGTGATAGAATTATGCAGCTTTGAAGTGCTAACTCAGCCATGTAGTAAGAGAAGTTTTGGTGAACTGAGACATTTCAAAATGACACAGGTATACACAGACTTGAGAGGATACTATTTTGAACAGAAAAAAAGTAAGTACTACAATTTGGGTACAGGCTCCACATGAAAATGAAGGTATTATGTTCAATGAACAAAAACTGGGTTTATATGACTATAGAAGAGGGAACCACGTGGTAGAGAAGGATGGATGATGAAAAATTGTCAAGGTTCAAGATAAGCACAGGAACTTCAGGGTAAGGTGTTGATGAAAAAAGTGTAGATTAACCTACTGGACTCCATAATTTAAAATTTATGCATTTCCCTTAAATTTTTGAGCAGCTGAGTTTTAGTTCCTCCAAATATTGATTTTCTTAAATATTTAAAGATGATATTTTCACTAGAAGAGTTGCCTCATAGATCAACAGAAAATTAAAGTGGTCAGTAGTGGTATGATAAGTCTTGGGGTTTACCTACCCTGGATTTATGTTCCATCCTCTTCTTAATGCTTTTGGGGATGGACACTAATCCTGCCTCTCTTACACTTTTCTGATACAAATCATCAGAGTAGCTGATAACCTCAGGTAACATAAACTCACAGTCCAAAGATATAAAAACTTTTAAAATAAAATCTATGAATAAAGAACATATACCATCTAAGAATTACTGAAAGAAGGAAAAAGAATTCAAAGTGAGCCAAAATATACAGAAAGCACTGAGAAAATATTGCTGATACAAAACAACACAAGAAAGATAATGAAGGGCTGCATGAATATATTAGATACGAAAAATATGCATATAGGTTCTGTTACAGTACCCAAAAGATGATAGAACTGAAACAGCCAAATAAGAGCTGGAGAGCTGAAAGAAAGAACTGCAGTGCTTTCAGATAGCGGCCAAAATAAAAATACAGATGAACGTGGATAAAACAAAAGCTGAGCAATTTGAAGAACAGAATCAATTTTGTTAGCATCATGAAAACAGAAGTCTCAGGAAAATGGAAGCTAAAACTAAAGATCAATAAATTATTTTGAAAAGGTAATTTGCAAAAATTTCCCAAATATAAAAATGTTTTGAAAGTCTCTGACTGAAAGGGTTTAAATGGCTTTAATAATGGGAACACTAACCTCAGATTTATAATAAATTTAATAAGATTAAATACAAAGATTAAATGCTCAAAGCCTAAAAGAATAATAAGATAATTCATGAAAGAATTGCAGTTAGATTGTGATAAATATTTCAGTAGCAACTTTGGTTGCAGAGCCCAGTAGAGTGACATTTTTGGAAAAGGTAGAAAAAATTAGTACTAAAAATTTCTATTTATCTAAATTATCATATAAATGCAAGAGTAAAATAAAAACACTTTTAGTCATATGTTGCTTTGGTAAGTTTGCCACATCATGCCATATATTGAAAAATCTTTTGTAAGAAGTATAATAATAAAAATATTTTTAAAATCCAGAATATGTTGCAAGATATGTGGAAAATAAGTACAGTCTATTATGATTTTTGTCCTGAAGAAGGGTTAAATTCATTAGATCAATTATATTCATTACAAATTTAAAAGACTGACCCATCTGTAATCTAAAAATTGAAAATCTAAGAGGAAGAGAGAAGTGAAGATTTTTTTTAAAAAGCACTTTGTTGTGATTGTTTTACGGGAAAGATGGAGACTAAAAATGAAGTGTCACCAACAAATTTTAGTGTGAGTTTTAAGCTAAAGAAAAACTATCTTACATATAGTAAGTTGGAATATATAAAAGTATCAGAAAAGTCATTCTATTGGAACAATGCATAAGGGACACAAAACAAAAATAAGTACAGTTCATGGGAAATAAAGAACTGTTATAGAGGAGTAAGATTATAAAATAATGGTAATTAAAGTAATTCATAGAGATTAAAAGTGCCAACTAAAAAATTGCATCTATAAAACTAGAATTGAAAACAAGATCCAACCCTATATTGTTCACAGGAAACATACAAAGAAGGAGAAAGTTTGAACATGAAAGGAAGGGGGAAAATATTCGTGGGAAGTACAACCAAAATGATGCCAATGTAGTAATGCCAACAGAACAAAATGCATTATTTAATTAAACAGAAACAAAGAAAATAGAAACATTGACAAATATGGACACTCTATACCAAATAATGTTAAAATAAAATAAGAAATATTCCTGACTACTGAATATCACATAATAATGGAGACTTAAAATATATCAAGAAACAGCTGGCAGAAATGCAGGAAAAAGAAGATCAATAACTGCAAAATAAATTTGAATATACTCTTCTAAAAAGGGAAAGAAAAAATAAGAAAAGGAAAAAATGGAAACAAAGTCTTTGCAAATAGAGAAGGGTGGAGGGGTGAAGGGAGGGCAGGGGAATGGGGGAAAAATCAGAAGCAAATTACATCATGGAAAGGTACAAGATCCCAGTGATGAATGTAACTGTGTTGTATACCTAAAATGTACCAAAAACTTAATGAAAAATATTGACTAGAGGCATAAAAGTAATCAAAATAATAAAATTTGAATAATATAAGTAACATATAGAGCTAATAGATACATGTAGAAATCTGAATACAAACAACAATACATTTTAATCTCAGACTAATATTTATAGAAAGTAAACCACTGATTAGATTACAAATGAATTGCAGAAGATTAACATTATAGACTATTATGCCGACTATAATTCAATACACATAAATTTTGATAATACAGAAATTAAATCCAGATATGCAAGATTTTAAATAAATTCATCAGAAACAAGTAAATTAACACTAATCATACATTAGAAATTAATTCAACTCAAGAGATTGAAGAAAAGAGTAATAGGTAAATAATCCCTAAAAGAAGTAAAACAATAAAGATTTAAAATGAAGAAGGATTTAATTGAAAGAGAAAAAAATCAAACACACTATCAAAATGGGATTAGTATTCTTATCATCTGCTATTTGACAAACTGAAAAATAACCTAAAAACAAAGGCCCGAAGCAAAGGCACTTGCAGATGTTAAGAAGATTAATATAATATTTGATGAAGAGAAATGATTGAATAGAAAATAAATTAAGCGAAGCATACCTATTAATTATGGCAAAAACAAAGGGAACCCAGATAAAAGTTTGGAAACATTTTAGGAGAATCTCACACATTGAAATTTCATTTAAAGAAAGAGGAAACATTAATATTCAATTGCTTGAAGTCCTTTTATACTCAGACCAGATAATCACATTAGAATCACTTCAAAAAGTAATTGCATTTCATTTCTTTACTTTTGTGATCATTGCAAATATAAGCACAAAATGCCCCTTATACTTCCATATTTTGGATACACAAATGAAAATTAATTAAGGATACATGTGTTGGCATTAAAACTAGCACACTTTTGTTTAAGATTTTGTAATGCTTATAACAGTCTGTACTACAAATATCACCACATTTAATTCTAACAAATATTTCGGTAACAGAAGACTACACTAGGGCACAAAGCAATTGAGTAACTTTCCAAGCTAGCCCTGTTAGTAAACAGTAAACACAGGTTGTGAAACCAGGGAGTCAAAACTCTGATGACATTAGTTGCTCTGTCATTGCTGCCTCCATGTCCTGAATTAATCCAAAACTTTGACCTTTTATGGTCATTTTCACTTTGGGAAGAGCCAGAAGTAACACCATGCAAGATCCAGTGAATAAGGCACTTTATTAAGTGAGTCCACTTTCATTAACTTTAAATGCCTGGGGGGTTACACAATAAGACATAACACAGGCTAATTTTTTAAAAAAGTAATAGTTTTACAGGCAATATTTATGCCTAAATTCGATTTTCAAACTATAGTTTTGAAAAGGAGAGTATTAACAATATTAAGTTACACTGTTAATAATTATTTTGTTATAAAGAGTTTTTTCCATCTTCCTGATTTTGGGAAAATTGCTGTATGAATTAGAAAACAAATTTGCAAGTTAATGATTTCAGGAAATAAAAATGACATAAAGCTAATAATTGCAATACGATTTTGAAAATGTCTATGTAATAATACAGAATCTGTTTTTTATTTCCTATGTATAAGGCACTTATTCTTTGAGGTTATTATCAACATAGTACTACACTAAAAGTACTAAGTAATGCTAGAAAAACAAACTGCAGTGACTCAGAGATTGAGATCCCTTTCATATTTTTGTTCAGGAATGTCTGCTTCAAAAATATGTTTGGATTAAATGGGAAGATCATGCTATATTATAAACAAGATAAAATAAAGTAATCCATGGAATCAGTTTGAAAACAGAAAATGCAAGTCAAATTCAGAAAACCACTTGTACAACTACTGGTGGAGATGAGAGAACTCACGCCAGAATAGTTTGAAATTAAGAAAATTTCCTGGTTTTCCTTTATGTCTCTTTCTCTCCTTCTCTTTTGTTTATCACCAAAATATTAATTTTTAAAAAACATAAGTAGCAGTCAAAGCAGGTTTCAGAGCAAAGAAAATCCCCACAAACAGAAAGTGACATTATATAAAGATAAAAGTGTTAATCCAAGAAAAAGATGGAAATTTTAAATGTTTCCAAAATAACAGTGCCAAAAAAATGCTAAAATGAAACTGATATAACTGAAAAGAAAATTTGCAAGTCTACAATTTAGGACTGGATTTTTCAACATTCTTTCAACAACTGATTGAACAATACAGGCTATCAGCAAGGACATAGAACTCAACAACACCATCCAAAGCAGCATAAATTGACATTTATATCATACTCAGACAATATGAGAATAAATGGTAATTTGGGGTTTTAAGAAATCATGTAAGAAAACAAACTACTTCCTGAGATATAACAAAAACTCTCAACATTTTCAAGAATTGAACCTGTACAAAGATGTTGTTAGGTAACAGTAGAATCAAAGAGGAAATTAATAAGAAAGAGATAATAGGAAAATCCTCAAATGTTTAGAAACTAACACATTCCTTTAAAAAAAATACCTCATAGGTCAACTACAAAAACGTAAATGAAAATTTCATTTTCAACGTAAATTTCATTCCTTAGAAGGAATGAAAGTGAAAATAAAACATAATATAATTGTAGAACACAAGTAAGTTAATGGTGAGAAAGAAATTTATAACACTAATTACATAAAATGTTGGAAAAGAGAAAAAAGTGTAACTTAATCTATGCTTCATCTCAAAAACAAAAAATAAAATACATAGAAAAAATAATATGTAAGTATAAATTAATATATTGGAAAAAAGAAAGATAAAAACAGATCAATGAAAGACAGAACTAATTACCTTAAAATGAATAATAAATCCTGTAGATACAATTTTGAAGTAGACAAGAATTTACAGAATTTATATTACAAATCTCTATTGTTGGCTTGATAGGTTAGTTTATTTTCTAAGAGTATCAATAATAAGTTGTAGTCAACTAGTGGAGACTGGTAAAGATTTGAAAGAGCCACTAAGGTAATTATGAACTAAGAGCAAAGATGGAGATGCAAGAAAAATAAATGCTCAGGATGCTGAATTTGTTTGGAAAGGGGGGGGGCATGTTTGTTTGGCGTCTCTCAGCCACTGTTATATTTTATAAATGTTCTTGACAAGAGGGGAAACTGAGGCCCCTTGGCTGTCACAGTCACGAATGCTACACACCAATCCTGTTTAAAACCATTATTCTAAAGTTGTTCTTCATTTAAGTGGTAACATGATTAATCTTTCAAGTGACCTTCTTCTGTTTTCTTATAACATTTATGTGATTATGTCAAAGTAAATCAATATATAGAATGAAAATATTCAGATCAATTAGGAAATGAAACTGTGGCCCTAAAAGTGAAGTTTTTGGAAAGAATTTTTCTTTTGGAAAGAACATTATTTTATGTTAAGTGTATTACAGTTTCCTGTGGCTAGGACCTTCTGATGGAGGACAGATTATGAGAAAAATCTCTGAGGAACAAGCCAATTATAAATTGTGAGCCTAGAGGCCATGTTGTAAGAAGAAACAATGCCAAGAGAGGATTTCTCATTTTGAGTTTTAATTTGTTTCTGCTCTGTGCTGAAATCTCTTCCAGTAATAATTCATTATACAACAAAATTTAAGGATTGTCTTATATTAGATGTGACTTGAGAATAATAAATGAGTTTATTGTCAGTTTTTAGGAAAAACAGATCACAAGTAGCATGGGAGTTGTAATGAGGGGTTGCATTAAGTTTTGCCAAAATGACCACCGTGATGTTGGAATCTACTGGTTAACACGATGTGTGCCACACACTGACTATGAATAATCATACTAATCAAGAATCTTCAGAAACAATCTGGTGGGGACTAAATTTCCTATGATCCTTTAGAAGTAGTCAACCCTGTAATCACTTGGACAATGGTGCCTCCAAAAGAAAGGCAATCTCAGAAGGCCTGGAATTTAAAAATATTTCAGCAATAAGAGAACAATATTAACAACGCATTTCTCCAATATTTTCTTATGCAGTATTAATAACCCAGTAAGCTTAGTTGCTCCTACCTTCTGGGTATACTCATGTACTTTACTGAGGAAATAAGTTACCATTTTTATAACCATTTTGATATCTAAATTATAATTTAAGCTTTTCTCTACAAATAAATATACATGAATTCATTACCAAAAATATTTTAAGGCCCGGGGATTTAGCTCAGTGGTTTCACCACCTGCTGCACAAGCACAAGGCACCGAGTTCGATTCCCAGTACCCGCCCCCCGCCCCAAAAATATTTTACTCAATTTGGAGAGAGCACTGTAATTGTCCTATGACTGATTATATGCTTGAGGTGCCGAAATTATTTATAAGAAAACATCAGACTCAGTCAGATATTTGTATAGCAAAAGAAGTACAGGGCCAGGGATTTAGCTCAGTGGTTTCACCACCTGCTGCATAAGCACAAGGACCCAAGTTTGATTCCCAGTACCAAAAAAAAAAATAAGTACAACTTAAAAAAAATAAACTATTATCCATACCCCAAAATTTCTGTTTCTAAAAAGTCAGATTTTGTAACTGGAAATCTATTACTTGATGAATTAAATTTTTCCTTTCAAATTACTTTGTGTGGTAGGTACAGTCTCACATTTCCTAAAACTAGGAAAGAGGTACAACTTACTGTATTATTGAAGTGAGTATGAGCTTTATTACTTTGATGACAAATGTATTTTTCTCCATTTGGGATTATGAAAATATCAACTATTTAGGCCGATGATACTTGAAAGCTTTTAGTAACTCTACTCACAAGTATTGCATAGCAATGTATTATTTCAGTGCTATACAATCTCAAGAAATGCAAAATATTTCTTCAGAGAAGACTTTAAAACCTAAGGGGAAAAAGTATATTAGTGAAACAGATAAAATAAGGAGAGACTGCCAGTGTCCGTGGAGGACTTGGCATCCTAGCCCTTGCAGGATCCTACAATAATGAGTTGTGTAAGTAGATGTTTATAAAAGCTATACTTTACAAAAACTATACTGAAGGGAGTTGGTAAAGCAGACTTTAGATGTTAAATAGCTTCAATTTGTGAGAATTTCAGAAAGTGGAACCATTAACTCATTCAGTCTATAAATATTTTAGGTTCCTTCTTCTGGTGTGGCCTTTGTACTAGGAACTGGAGAAATACGTTTAGCAAAACCAGATAAGGTTTTGGCCATTCTGAAGGCGACAACCATATATTTTAAAAGGGATATTTATCAGGTGCTCAAAAACTACATCTGAAATTCCAAAAGTGATAAATGGGTTGAACAAAAGTTTCTGATGCTGTTAATAAGGGGGACATCTTAGCCCACTTGTGCTGTGATCATAAAATACATTAGACAGAGGAATTCACAAAACATCATAGTTCTAAAAGCTAGAAGTCCAAGATCCAGGGATGGCCAGGTTCTAGTGTGTGGGAAGGGCCCTGACTCTGCTTCCAAGAGGGTGCTTTGAGTGCTGTGTCCTCTCCTCACGTAGCAGAAACCAGAAGGCCCCAAGGGTAGGTAGGGGCCAACAACCCCATCACACTTCTTTTATAAGGAGACTACTCCTACTCTTGAGGAACCTAGCCAAATGACTTAATCACCTCCTGCAGCCCACACCTCTCTTCTACGCTACTGTCCTGGTAGCTATATTTCTACAAATAAATGTTGGGGAATACATTCACACTATATCAAAGGAGCTCACTAAGCCTCACATTTAGTCACTTTTGTATGATTTCAGGACATTAAATGCTTTAGTAGTTTAATAGCTGCATGTCTCTCCCCTTTGTATTTGGGGGCTTTTATATTTTTTTCATTTCTCTCATTATTTCACCTTTAAAACTAAAAGACAGCATACCATTATGCAATCAATTGCATTTTAAAGAGGTTATTGCTTAAATGTTTATAATATTGGTTTATGGACTTTGTTTCATCTTTTATAAACCCAAGTTCAGTGTAAATTATCCTAGATTTACAATATCTTTCTTTTGCACTATCCATCCTGTCATCAGTAGTTTTCCATTTGAGTTGAGTTGCTTTTCAGAGACATGAAATAAGTGTGCTTCACCAAACCTAATTGTACTTGTCATAAGAAAACTGTATTGATGCTACAAAAATTGTCAGAACAAATTAAGTCATAGAGAATGTGGTAATTCATTTGGGAAATCATGTTTTACAATTTGTTTCATTTTGTGTGACTTAACAGAGTTCTAAAAAAAAGGTGAATAAAAAATTTACTCTCTTCACAAAATGTATGAACACCATAAGGAGTGTCAGGTTTGTGAAAAGCTATCTCTAGCTAAATGATTTCTACTTCCAGACTTGCAAACAGTGTATTAAAGATTGATATAAAATGTATTATCTTTGACTACTATATAAACATCTTAGTATTATTATTTCCTTAGAAGATATATTTAATCTCCCTGCCAGGAAAGCTTAGGAGGAACTAAGGTTAAATACCTAACAACACCTCTCAGTCACAAATTAGACATCCACATTAATCTCTTTGGAGAATAAAGATAGTAAAAGATGAAAAAGGGACTTCCTGATTTTATTGATTAAGTCACTTTTTAAAATTTCAGTTCTCCAAATCATATCAAGAACTGACAACAGTATAGATATCTAACTTAAACCCAAGTGAAAGCTTCTAAGCATGTAATAAATCACATATTCATAAATATTCTGTTAATATTATTAATAGAAAACATAACAAAATACAGCAGGAAGAGCTTTCTTTCAAATGTTCCCCTTTGTAATACTCATTGTATTAAGTGAGAAACGGACAGGGGTTTTTTTGTTTGTTTGTTTTTTGGGGTACTGGGGATTGAACTCAGGTCCTTGCGCTTGCAGGGCAAGAAGCAGAACCACTGAGCTAAATCCCCAGTCCCTTGAAACAGATGTTTTAAGGAAGCAGGAAGCAGACAAAGAAATACAGAATAAAGATTTTCATGCTAGAAAATCTGGATTTAAATTCTGCCTTTAATAGTTACTGAATGTAGTAAAGCAAGTAGTTAATCTACTAGACAGGAAGTATACTAAAGGAAGCAACAACGCTTAGTATATGAAAGCAAGCATGAGTTCTCTTTGAGCTTCATGATAAAAATAATGTCTATCTTTCAGAGTTATGATAAGCATTGAATAAAATAATGCACAAAAATTCTTTAGATCATTCTCTGGTAAACAGAAAAGGTAATAAAAGATGACTTTTTATTAGTCAAAACAGTATTATGTAAAGGAATATTAATGAAAATTTTCCTAAATAGTTAAATAAGTTCAGGAAACCAAAATTTGAATGATATGCTGGTAATATCTCTAAATATCAATTGTGATCAAAATAACAACTGTTTTCAAAATATACACCATTGTGTTATTTTTCCACGATAATTGATTATGAAGATTTTCTTTGCTTAACCTTTCTTTTTTATTAGTGCTTGATGTTAATTTGGAGAAGTTGGTGCATGCATATAACATATCTTTTTTAAATTAATTTTATTCACACATTTTAGGTATATAATATGCTGACATTCATTATTGGGAATTTGTACCTGTACATGATGTATCTTGGTTCTTATTTTTTCCCCCATTCCCCTCCCCTCCCTTCACCCCCTCCACCCTTCCCTATTTATAATGACTTTGTTTCCATTTTTTCCTTTTCTCATATTTATTCCTCACCCCTCTTTCCTTTCCCTCACCCCTCCTACTTCCCCTTCCCTTTTGGACCTTTTCTTTCTATTTCACATTGTCTATTATACATTTCTTGATCCATTTCAATCCCTTTGCCTCCCTCTCCCTTTCTTTCCCTCTCCCTTGATAGCTTTCTGTATCTCTTCAAACACACACAAAACTTGAAGTTTGGCAATAAGCAGTTAAATAATCATCACCTAGATTCTACCATTAATACTGTAAAATATATTTTTATCCATCTATAATATATCATTATTTTTTGATGCATCCTAAAAGAAGGTTCAGGGCCAGGAATGATGCTCAGTGGCACCGCACCTGCCTGGGAAGAGCAAGATCCTGAGTTCAATCCCTGGTACTGAAAATAAAATAAGAGAATGTGCCACTATCAATATTCCCTGGAGCATCTCAGTATGCATTTCATCTAGATGTCAATTTTTTTCTTTTTTTTTGTTTTTGGTTCTGGGGATCGAACTAGGGACCTTGTGCTTTTGAAGCAGGCAGCGGCACCACTGAGCTAAATCCCCAGCTAGATGTCAATATTTTTTACAGTTTTCTTTTGCTTTAAAACTTGGATACAATTAAAAGTACAAATCTTAACTATAGCCAGTGAGGGGTTTTTTTGTGTGTGTATACCAAGGATTGAACTCATGACCTTGTGCTTGAGAGACAGGCACTGGAACCACTGAGCTACTTCCCAGGCTAGACAGTGAGTTTTGACAAATACATTCACCTCTCAAACCCTAACTCAACAAAACTTAAGAGGTACTGTCTCCTTTGAAAGTATAACATTGTGTTTTTAATAAAAGACACTTTACTTATCTTATGACTCCAAATAGAATAGTGAAGCTTTGATTAAAAATTACATTGAGAATATTGAAAAGTAAATGAATAAGATGACTTTGTCATTCTTACTATGGCACCCGGAGATGACAGAATATTAAGATTTTATTACAAAAAGAAAGCTATGTCCAAAGATGACTGTTGATAGTAAAAGCATTCACTGATTACTCAAAAGCTTCACAACTATAAGAATAGTTTGACCAAAAGTGTTATGCTCAGGAGCTAGAATTCAAAGAACATGAAATCATTATATGTGTTTGTGTACCACATGAGAAAATGTACACATATTCATAAGTATATTTTCCGTATCTTTTTGTTTAATTTTAAAAATGAACATTTTATTTTATTATTAATGAACATATTCAGGTAAAATTTGTCAAGCAACAATGATACTAAGATCAGAGATAAATTACCTAAGCTCTATGGTAGGTGATATAACACTACTAATAAGAGGAAAAGGGGCCAGGGATTTAGCTCAGTGGTTCCAGTGCCTGCCTTGCAAGCACAAAGTCTCAAGTTCGATCCCCAGTACAAAAAAAAAAAAAAAAAGAGGAAAATACATGGCTGTATGGGGACATAAAACTAGAAAACAAAATCAACAACAAATAAGAGACCTTAAAAACACGTTTGTTTCCCCTTTCCAATTCAGAGTCCTTTATATCTAACTGTTCTTCAAGAGGGATGTAGCTATAACCAAGCAGATTTCTAAAAGTTATTCTTTTCCAAATTACTGTTGACTTCCTTCATTCTACTTCTTTATATCTATGCTTGTGTCATTCTAAAAGAAAAAACATGATACTTAATGTCAGTAAATTTAAAAGTTTGAGTGTTTAATATTTGTAGGTTAAAAAATTGTGAAAAGCATTGAAAAAAGGGGGATGCAGAATATTTTCAAGGATGCACAAACAAAATAGCATTTTTTTTCTTAAGTTCTTTTATTGGTACATTTTAGGTATACAACAGATTTACATTTCTCATTGGGAACTTGTACCTTTACATGATGCATCTTAGTTCTTATTTTTTCCCCATACCTAGCCCTCCCTTCACCCCTCCACCCTTCCCTATTTACAAAGACTTTATTTCCATTTTTTCCATTTCTCATCATTTTTCCTTTCCCTTCTTACCTTTCCTCTGTCCCTCCCACTACCCCTACCCCTTTGGACTTTTTCTTCCTATTTTGCATTATCGATTATTCATTCTAATTATTGGTACATTTTAGGTATACAATATAATGACATTCATCATTGGAAATTTGCATCTTTACATAATCTCTCTTGGTTCTTACAAAATAGCATTTACAATGGTGCTCCTTATACAGGTGCAAGTAGATATATTGGAAACATTGCCAAAAGTAATTCATTGTATTTAAACCATGTAAAATTAGAGTGGGAGAGTTTGTGCCCTATTTCAATGTCCTCATAAAATACTTGTATAGTTAAGCATAATGGAAAGTGCAATTCTATCATTCATATATATATGTACATATGAGTTATATACATATATATACATACATTATATAAAACTATCCACAAATCTAAAAAGATCAAGTCTTGCCACTCATTAACAAGCTTTAGTAAGTCCTTAAAATCTATTCTTTTTCATTTATGAAAAATGCCCTATAACACATTTCTATACTTACATGCTCAATTTTGACTTTACTACTTTAAATTATATATTTTTTATTTAATTCCTCGTATGGAGAAATTTCATCCTTAGCTTACTCAATTTCTATACCTCCATGAAACTTCCAATGTGAATCAAGGACACTGTCTTTCATTTACCTTCCTGTTCTGAAGAAGCTGAAATTCTCCCACCAGGCCCGAAGTTTTTCCATGTGTCTGTAGGAAGAGTCGCTTGATCGAGATCCAGTATGCATACGTAACAATTCATCAAGACAAACGTAACGACTTTGTACTGCAAACATATACTGATAAAAAATTTAAAATATAAATATATACACATAAAGAATTTGATTCATAAATGTTCTTCATATAGTGTTCCTTGAGGTCCTTCAATTAAGTAGAGCCATACTATTTTCAGTTATTCAGGGAATTAAAAAGAAGTACAGACCATTCATAAACCCCACGTCTAGGGCTCTATTTTCCCCAGATAAAAAAATAATCCTTTGTAGCAGAGGTGTTTTGCTGAAATAGAGAGCATGCAGGTATGGAGGCCGCTGCCTTTAAATCCAGGTGTTACCTCCCTCCTCTTTGCTCACTGTAAGGTCACTGATTCATGGGAACTTTGATACTTGTTATCAAGACATTTGGGCAGCATTTGCTGAATGACCATATTAAAGTATGCAGACCTTAGGCACAATAACTTGGAAAACTCTCTACATCATATTAAATACAGGAAACTTTATACATACCCCACTTTAAACAGTTTTGCAGGAGGACTTTAAGATTACTTTATTAGAATTGCGTGAAAAATGAATCATTTTGCTTTGTGACATGAAAATTGCTAAAATATTAGGTTTGAACAAAAATTGCAAGAAGCTGCTGTCATTTTTTCCTTCCTAGCTCAGTCAGAGAGGGAGCTTTTCCCAGGGTGAGGATTTCTATGAAAGCCAACAACTTGTGTCCTGCATGGGGTAGAGTTGGAGACTGAGAAAAATCAATGCCTGGTGTCATTTGTATTCCCTTAGCAGGCATAGTAGAGAAGATTGTAGAAAAATGCCATTCTGAAGTTGCTATGCTAGGTAAGGCAAAAATTAGTCCAGACAAAAATCAACCATTGATTCTGGATGTCAGAGGGCCTTGGAAGGCCCAGATAACCTATACAAATAGTTCCTCAGGACTGGAAAACTTTGTGGATATACAAGGAAGAATTGTGAGGGCCTGGAAGAAAGTAAAAGTTGACATAGACTTAAAAACTGGCTCAACTCTGAATCCACTCCCCAAACCACATACAAATCCATCAACAAGCTGTACAGGTTTTACAGGACTAAGGTGTCTGAACACGATCTGGCTCCAATTATTAGCTGACCCATAAGCTATACAGGCACACAGGAGACTCCTAAAATCAGAGCTAGAAAATAAAACTAAGATTTAGCAAAACTGAAGAATTATCAGTGGCTACCGACATCAAGGAGTAACATTCAGATAATAAGTCATAGGGAAAAAAGAACGGAGTTTTGCTAAAATATACAACTCAAATGTAGCATGTCCAGTTTTCAATGATAACAACAAAAATATAAGCCCTATAAAGAAAAAGGACCAATAATAAAATGTTATCAATCAAAACTGATGCAAAGTGATCTACATTGGATCTAACAGTAAAAATTTGAATCAATTATTATAAATATGTCCACGAAATTGGAGAATCCATACCTGAGAATTTAAAACTAAAATACCATAATGATTTAAACTATAGACTAATAGCACCTATGCAATTGAAAATCTGAAGTAGAAAATTAATATAAACAACACAAAAGCTCCTCAGTGTGGCCTCGACCATATCTGCAATGGCAAAAAACAAGGAAGTATACGATGAAAGACGAGTCAGCAAATCGAGTTTCAAGTCCAGCATCAGCTCTCAAGTTATCAGTCTTTTTCTCCAATAAGGAAAACTTTAAAAAAATAAATATCAAACATGTGACTCAGAGAACTGAAGTTGTAGGACCAACAACCAATCTGAAATCGGGAGAGAGGCAGGCAAACAAAAGGAATCACATCTGAGATTCTGCCTAGAGGAGAAGCTGCCAGAACAGTAGCTGGCAGAAAATCCTGCATGGTAATTTAGGGAAATTACTGGAAGCTGACAGTGGACCAGAGTGAAAAAATGAGAAAGTTGTTTCATTCGTTTTACCTTCAAGAACTAGGTCTGGATCTCAAAGTGAAAAGCATAAAAAAAAACTCTTCTTGAAGTTCCAGTAAAGACAGAAGAGAACTCTTTATTATATACTCTAGAAAATTCTTTATAACAAAGAATTTTGCTAAACAGTTATGACCAGAAGTTTACTTTGCATGGAGAATGAACGTTTCTTTAAGACCTTGTTTTCTCCCAAGCTCAGCTAAGGAGAAGAGAGATGCCACATCACTAAAGAAAGATTTGTGACAGTTATAGGCCAGAAAATGCTTTTGTTAGGCTCTTTGCAGAAATAGCTGATTTCAGAGTGGGATGGAAAATGTAGAAAATAAGCTTCAAGCATCCTGTAGTGCAAAAAGAAAAGAAGGGGCCTGAACACATAAAACATAAACATATGGTAAACAATGGTGGAGTTGTGTCAAGCGCATTTGGGAGATGGCTGAAAGAAAGAGCTACTTCAGTCACAAAGCTTGAACAATGAATGACAGATTAAAACAGTATTTGATCACCACTAAGGATAAAATAAATGACCACAATTCCTTAACTCCATACTTATATGCTGATGTGGTAAATGTTTGAATAATTTTAAAGTTTAAAACATTCATTGAACATATTTTGTCAATATCCTAAAGTCTTATATAAACTATATACAATTTTTTATGTACAAAAGTAAAACAGTGGAGAAGTGACAAACTATACAGAATTATTCTAAATAACTTTTGTAGACCTTCCCCCACGGAGGTGAAACATCACCCCCACCTCTTTGACTTGCTTGCAGTTACATTCTCTCCAAAGGGTGTGGTATGTAAAGGAAGAGGGAAAAAGTGGCTTTATGCTTAGAGAGAGGACAAACACAGTGAACCAAAGGATAAATGTTAACATTAGCAGTGAAAAGTAATAATGACAGTTGATGCTTAACTTCTGGTGTCTTCCACCCAAACTCTCAATGCCATTTTATCCAGGAAAAATAAGAGAAAAATCAGAGTCCCGAAATCCCTAATTATTTAAAAATGTGAAAATGAGATTCTAGTATAGTAAAAGGATGTTAAACAAAAGCAAACTATAGCTCAACATTACTTAAAAGTATACTGAATTTGATTTATTGGTGCAGAATTATAAATACTTAAGTAAGATATGATAATAAGGTATATTCATCAGCTTTCCCTTTTCTGGGACAAAATATCTGCTGATACCTACAGTTTAAAGGAGAAAAGGTCTATGTGACTTACAGTTTCAAAGAGTTCAGTCCATGGCTGCCTGATTTAAAGGCTGGAGAATCACAGAAATGCATGGTGAATGAAAGAGGCTCACTTTATCCTGGCTGGGAAATACAACACAGGAGACAAATCAGAGAAGAAAGGATCAAGGAAAAGATAGAGTTCCCAAGGTCATCTCCCCATTAGCTACCTGGCTCTTTGTCCTAATCACCCCATCAGCTTTGAGCTCATTAAACACATTGGTGAGATTAGTGCTTTGAAATTCAATGACTTTTCCAAAACTTTCTAATCTAGTCAAGTTGACAATCTAGATTAAATGACACATAGGTTAACATACACTGTCCTCTTTTAAGAGCACAGGAGATAAAGCAAAAGATCTCCCAAGGACCCAAACTGGAATGCTTTAAGCAATAAAATACATAACCACGTATAACATAATTAAAACTCATGTCTATAATAACACAAATGAATAACTGAAAAAAATGAACATTCAAATTAATAGTTGTAGAAACAATGTAAGAAACTAGAAAATTACCATTGGAACATCATGGTAATAATTATTTCTTTATTAAAATGTAATGATGGGTGATAAAATTATTGGGAAAATATGGTATGTGCAAAATATCTTAGTAGCTGCCAAAGGTATTAATTACTAAAGGGAAATGCTTATTTTACAGTGCAGAAACTTAAAGACACCAACTAATACAAATTATTAAGTTTAATAAGGCCTACTAATATTGTTTGCTGTCAGATATGATTATAGAGAATCCTGACTTCCGTGATACTACAAAAAATAATCAATCAAATCTTAGAAAATATCAGACAAATTCAAATTGAGAGATCTCTGTTACAATAAGTGAACAGTACTCTTTAAAAATGTTGATTCAATTTCTAAAAGCTGATGAGAAGAGTGGATGAGGTAGGGTGTAAAGCCACTGTTAGATAAAACTAGATGTTCTTGTGTACTATGTAGCACAGTAGGAAGACCATACATTAATGATTCCATATTGTATATTTTTAAAAGCTATGAGAAATGAATTTGAATGTTTCTACTCTAAAGAAATGATAAATGAGCAGATAGAGATATTTAACTTCATTTAAAATATTCAAGTAGGCATTAAACATATAATTTTAATATCTGACTTAAGGACATATAACTGAAAACAAATGTACATTAACTATTCTCACTTCCCAATAAAAGTGTAAATTTTTTAGACGCTGATGACTTTTAAGAATTGACTTGGGCCGGGATTTAGTTCAGTGGTTCTGCAGCCTGCCTCACAAGTGCAAGGTCACGAGTTCAATCCCCCGCTACCAAAAAAAAAAGAATTGACTTTTAATTTACACCTTATTTTACATCTTTCCATTTACATTTTAACTTAATAACATATTAGGATAGTAAAAATGGAATGTGTTAATATTATATTTGTGAATTATTCAATGGGGAAAACTGTAAGAAAACTGAAATATAATAGTAAATATGATTTTATAAATTATAAACATTGAAAACTTAAGAACTGGCAACCAACATTTCTTGAACAGGGTTGTGGAAACTTATAAGGCTAATCATATGATAAGAAATTTCGGTAAATTAAAAAAATGAAATATCCTTAAAATATCAGTTTAACAAATTCAAACAGAATAATAGTAAAATATTTTAAGTTGAAGCAATATAAACTAGTTTCACTGTGTTCTGTGGAAATTAGTAATGCATATTGTGTTGTAATATATGAATATAAATGCAGTAATAACTAAGTCTAGAAACTATGGTAGGTATTATTGCCCACCAGCTATTCAGTCAGGGCTTCTGAACATGATTATTTCAGCTTGTTTACAAAAGAACTTCAGTTTTGAAGATACCATAATTAATGAACTGAACTATCAGATTGAACATTAAATTACTTCCTCAGAAGAAGTATATTTTAACAAATAAGACCTTAGAACTATTGGAGCAATAAATTGCCTGAGATAATTTTAATCAAATTTTAATAACATTTAAATAAAAATCAAATCACTTTGATTATATTCATGTTAAGGGATGCATGACATATGCATGCTTGCATAATTTCCTGATTTTGAAAACTTTACATGTTATAAAAGTTACTGAAAAATAAAGTCTTACTCTCAATCACCTGAGAGTGGTATATTCTGCCTGTTCATTCTTAATTACTATATTTCTGTTTTCAGAGTTCCCAAGAAGGACAAATGGATTAAAAACTATAAATGACTAATATGTCAATATTGATCACTTATATCAAACCAATCAATGAGGATAATAAATAATTTAAAGCTTCAATGCATACAGTTATACAAATATTTATTCATGTTCTGTTATAAATAGTGTGCCCATGGCTGATCAAAAGCTACCTGCAGTGAAAATTTTCTCTTTTAAATATGTTTACCTCTGCTCTCCTTTAGAATTCACAAATAATATTTAAATTTTCTTCTAGAGGATCCCAGGGAACCAAACTTGTTAGGAATATTTCTATGGAAGTCTTATGATGGGTGATGGAAGTGGTGATATTATTCATCTGGACCTAAACAAGAGCTAATGATTCTAAACTATACATTTCATTCAGATTCTCACATTATTTGGACATCAAACAAATCTTTACATTATTCAAACACATTTTGTAGTTGATCAATAGCTCAACAAATACTCTATAAAATATACTATCTAAAATTATTATTAATCAATATTATTAAATCTTTTTACAGTGATATGTTAAATTTTATAGAGAAAAATTAACGCTAAAATATATGCTCATTTGTATGAAATACTTATATTCTTTCCTTCAGCACATCAAAATGTATTCCATAAGTCAGTAATATTCTTTTGTATATTCCAGTAACTTAGAAAACTGCCTGGGAGAAATTAAATGAATCTTTCCCTCACAAGGAGATTATTTTCCAATCCATGAGTGTTACATAAGTCATAACCTCAATTCTGTCCACATCTCTTTATTTCATACCAAAGACATAATTTTAAGAAACACAATTTCAAAACATAAAGACTATTTAATGTTGTAAAATTCTTTTAAGAATATGGCCCATGAAATAGTTGTAGAATAATAGCATTTAAATTTTGAATACTGATTTCAATATGTGTGTATGTGAAGATATTTGCAGAAAGTGGACAGATTGCTTCACCGTAATGCAAATTTTGAAAGAACATGATGATGGAAGAGGTAGAAACAAAAGAAAATATGTTACCAAAATGAACATAATTATTCCATCAGAATTATTAAGTACTCAATATGAAACTCTAAAAACTAAGCCTTTTTTTTTCCTCAGTTATGCTTGCAACATAAAAAATAAATTAGAAACTACAGTACATTGCCAGTACTTAAACAAATGGCATAGAAGTTAAGTACCTTTCTATTTAGCTTCTATGTTTTCTAATTAAGTAGATTATCTTCTACCTGGAGTAACAATATAAAAACTAGTTCAGGAAGTAAAACTCACAGTTGAGGAGGACTGTTCATAAATACTTCACCACATTTCTTTAAATAAATTGAGGACTTTTCCTGGTGGTGATTTGGCTGAGAAGTCAAAGTTTTACAGTAGTAATCAGAGGTGCAGAACTCACTTATATTTGAAGATTTATGGCAAAGAGAGATGTGACAGAAGATATAGATAAATACTACAATTTTCCTAAGAAAAGTTTTGTAAAGTCCAGGAATTAAAATTGATCAGGCTTATAACTGTACCATATTCATATTCTCTTTTCATTATGTTAGTTTCTTTAGACATGTTACTTTTTCACTGGGGATTTTGGATACAAGTATTAAAAGATTTACATAAACATATGATGATAAACTTGTCATCAAGTTTTTTGTATAAATATCTATTACTGATGAAATGTTTCATATTTAATTATGAATTTATTCAAAACATAATAGAAACAACAGAACAGTGCTCTATCTTTGGCCATATCTTATTTAATACTTTAATAAATTGCTTAAATAAACATACAAAATGTAAACTTATCACAATGTTAAATTTAAAATAATAGTTAATATGTTGAATGATGAAAGCAAGATTTAAAATGATTGCTAGACTAGACTTTAACACAATCTTGAAGACACATTCATTAGCTTATAAGTATTTTAAGGCTGGAAGAAAATAAATTGAGAAAGAAATATAATAGACAAGTGTGTCATTCTTAACATAAGCATATGGAGAAAAAAGTTATGAAATTTTTCATAAGGATCAAAATACCACATTAAGGAATTGATAATATCAAGTTTTAATAAGAGTAAGACTTCCATGATAAAAGTAATGTTTCCACCACATCTTATGATTTTGACATTGAGTTGGGGTATGGCATTTATATGAAAGCATTTATTGTAAAGGAAGATTGTCACTCCAGAGAAGACCCAAAAACTATTCACAGAGAAGATGAAGGTAAATAAAATAACTCATATAGGTGGTGTTTGAGATAAAAAGGATATTTTTACAATATAAATTTGAAGAAAGACAATAGAATTAGGAATGGAGACCAGGAGACAAATAAATCACAAGGTAGATTTGGCAACTAAATGATTTAAAAAGAAGATGAACACAATAATATATATAACGGTATTTGAAAATGAGAAGACCAAGGGTCAGCAACGCTGCCTGGAAAAAGAGTGGCATCATTAATAGAAATAGAGTCTAGGGAAAGCCGAGCAGTTGGAATAAGAAAGGTGACATTTGTACACATAACAATTGTGAGGCACACCTCACATATTAGAGAAATGTCTATCTGCCTGAGGAATATTTCAATTCAGACAGACTTGTTTCTCTGCTTAGTTTATTTCATGTAAGCATAGCTCAATTTATACATTATACATCATCCTGAGTCAATATGTGCACTTTTTAAAAATTACATGGTAACTTACACTCTAAATACACTTTAGGAAAATTCTCCCAGTCATTTAAAAATTGATATATAACATGCATGCAAGAAATGTGCATAAATTCCTGCATATACAGTTTGATGAATATATGATAAATGAGCTCATTTGTGTAACCAGCACCAGGATCCAGAATTGGAACATTATCATCATCACAGAAGAGTCTTGTTTACCCTTCTAAGAACTTCCTCTTCTTAAGTAAATAATCTCCCAATTTCTAATAGCTTACTGTTATATTTTATGTAAGAGCAGTGATAAATAAGTATGGTTAATGTTTAAAATTTTTAAATTACAGTAAAAGACACATTGTGAAAAATACTCCTCAAAATATTCTCCTTCACTTTGAATATGCACCATCATACCTGCCACTCTGTGAAGCAGGTCTGGAAGTCCTTTTTCATGAGTATCTATAGTAGCACTGCCCTGAGTGCCTCAATGTGCTCAATAATTTTCAAAACTTTACCTTTCATGGTTAATTGAAGTTGGGAAAGAATCAGAAGTCTCATGGTACCAGATCCAGAGAAAAAGTGGGTGAGGACAGCACTCATAAGCAGCATTCATTGTATTTTTGATCACATCTCATAAAGACACTTATGAGAGGACTTCCAGAACTGCCTTGGAAAATGGCAAAAATGATGGGATAAGTGTGTTTAAAGGAGTATGAGGAGCATTTTGAGTAGTATTCATGGCTCTAATAAGTGTTATTTAAAGGTCACCATATAGATGACCCTAAATGAACCAACACAGTATTTGCTCTTTTTTTTAAATTAGAATTTGCACTTAATCCCTTTCTTTTGGTAAAAATTATGTTTATAGGATACATCCTTATTGTTGTAGGTAGATGGCATGCTTTCACTCTTGTTAGTGCATATTGAAAAGTGTGTCTTAGTTACACTTCCTTTACTGTAACAGAATACCTAATGGCCACACCATGAAAGAGAAGATATTGGCTCATGGTTTTAGTCCACAGTTGGTTGGAGGCAAGGTATAAACAGGATAGCAGAGGGACATCTCTAAAGGAATTGCTCAACCCATGCTAGCCAGGAAGCAGAGAGAGAAGAGAGAAGCCAGGAATGGACTTTTAACCTTCCAGGTCAGGCCCCCAGTGACTCGCCATTTCTGACAAGGCCACAATTTCTAGCAGCATATTCAATTACCAACTCATCAGTGCATTAATCCACTGATAAGGATAGCACTCCAATGATCCAGTCACTATCTTTGAATACCTCAAGCTTTTGTGGAACATTTTATATCTAAATAAAAATGGTGTGAGTATAACACAGTTTTATTTTGTAATCAACCCTAGATGAGTATTTTATTGGCATTTGGGAAGTTTCTACACTTTGTGTATTACTAATTATGCTGTGATACATTTTATTCTCCACAACATTTAATGGGTAAACATATTATACATTTCTTTTGGGTGTGAATTTTATAACCAGGAAAAGAATATTGGTTTAAATCATGGACATGTTCACTTTTAGTACACTGTCAGTTTTTCATAGTGGTTTTACTGTTTACATTCTCACTAACAATGTTAGAGAGGTCTGGTTGCTCCACATTCTCCCCAGTATTTGACGTTGTCAGAATCTCATTACAGCTATTCTGGCAAATGTGCCAGATTAAATTTATATATCTTTCAGAGCAAATGAATTTAAATATTTGTCATTTCTTTGCCAGTTATAAATTCCATTTTATAAACTGAATAAAGTATTTGTTTTTATTCTGCAATTTTTTCCTCTATCCTGTAGTTCTCTATATGTTCAGAAATACCTGTCTCTTAGCAGAAGTGTTTTCTAAATACACTTCCTCATTCTAAAGTTTTTCATTTTCTTTTTCGTATTGAACAGAAAAGCTCTTAACACTAAAGTAATTCAATGAAAATATTTTGCCTTCATTATTTGATTTTTTGTAGTTTGTTAAAAACCTACTCTAGAATATGAAATTGTCATCATATAATATCTTTCTTATGACTGTGTCTAGATGTGCCTCCAAAGCCTCATGCAGTCAGAGGTGGGACTCCATCAGAGGTGGCTGGATCTAGAATGTGTGACACTGGGAATGATTCATGGCACAATGCTAGGCTCAAGGGCACTATGATTAAGTGTGTGAGTGCTACCTGCCCTAAGTAATCTGGATAAGATATAAAGGATAGAAAGAGACTTGGTCATCCCTTGTTGCTTTACTCCTTCTGGCCACCAGAACAGTTTATCCTCTGCAATGCCTGTCTGCCATGCCACTCTGCCTTGGGGCCAGCCAGTTATGGACTGAAACCTCTACAAACTGTGAGCTAAATAAACCTCTCCTCCTTTAACTTTGGATGTCAGATATTTTGTCTCAGCAATGAGAGAAAAGTAAGTAAGACAATCTCCTACAAATTTTATTGTCTACATTTTCAATTTAGAACAGTTATCCACCTAAAATTTATTTTCTGAGTGGAGAAGTAAAATGGTCAATATTGAGTTTTAGAGTAGCAATATCTAAAAGGCCTTGCATTTATAGAAATATTTTATTTTCTCCATGTACTCATGTCCATACAGTTTTCTACATGTAAGACTCTGTTCTACTCTATATTTGTGTGATTGTTATGCTTGTTATTTTATACAAAAACCATGCAGTTCTAATTACTCTGATAGTATATGGGCTTTGTTAAATGCCAGTGTAAATCCTCTAAGAAGAATGAAGAATGTATTGATGTTTCTTAGACATTTTCATTTTAACATATAATAGCATTAAAATGAATTTGTCAGCAAATACACACAGAAACTAGTTGTTTAAATGAAATTCTACTGAGTTGATAGAACTGATATTTTATTTCTATCCAAAATACAGTATTATATTTATAAGATATTCTTTATTTTCTTCAAATCAGGCTTTTTTGTATACAAATGCCTTACACATGTTCTGTTAGGCATATTCCCAGACATTTTCGTAACCTGCTTCTTAAAAGAATTCTTACAATGTAAAAATGATAGTTGTAACTCAATTACTTTATGATTTTAGGTTATGTTGTTTTTATTTGCATGGTCCATAAATGGCTCCTGTAGCTTTTACTTAGTTCATATTTTTGATCTCTATAGTTGATTCTTTTCTGTCTCTTTGATTCTTTGATATTCTCAGTATGTCAATAAAGTTATGGACAGAGGAGAAGGCTTCCAGATCAACATGATCCCACTTCCAGTGCAGAGGAGGAAGTTTCCAGGTCAACATACCACTGCTCCCAGCACAGGTGGGCTGTGCAGGCAACAGCAGCATTACCCCCTACCCCATTGAAATGAGGAGAAAAATAAACCAGCCTCAAAACCAGACTTCAAGATCACCTACAGCAACCCCAAAGGGAAACCAGATGGAAGACTCTGATAATCAACCACCTGGACTCTCTGAACTGGCAATGAAAGAGGATCTGGAAAAAATGAATTCAGAAATAATTTCTCAGATAACAGCAGAGATTATGCCCATAGTGCAAGACAAGATTAATAAATCTAGAGAGGAGCTCAGGAACATGATGGAATCCCAACATAGGAAACAAATGGAATCCATAAAACACATGCAAACAGATTTCCAGGAGATTAAAAACCCCATTGAAAGTCTACACAACAGAATGATCCAATGTGAAGACAGAATTTCAGATACAGAAAATAAGATTGCAATTAGTGACCAGGAAAAGAAAAATTCCTTTAAAATTGTAAGGGACCATGAGAAATCAATCCAGCAGCTGCTAGACGATGCAAAGAAGAATACCATAAGACTAATCAGAGTCAATGAAGAAACAGGAGAGAGTGCAGATGACATAAAAAAAACTGTTCCCAGAAGTGATGGGAGAAAACTTCCCAAGGAGGGGAAAAGAACCTGACATACAGATAAGTGAGGCACGTAGGACTCCAACTAGCTTTGATCAAAAAAAAAATCTACACATAGGCATATAACTGTTAAGATTTCAGAAACCCAAAAGAAGAACAAAGTCCTACAAGCAGTTAGAGAAAAGAAACAAATTACATACAAAAGAAAGCCCATCAGAATCACAGCAGATTTCTCAATGCAAACGTTCAAGGCAAGAAGAGCTTGGAGTGATGCATTCCAAGCCCTAAAGGAAAACAGCCTCCAATCCAGATTGACGTATCCTGCAAAACTATCTTTCAAAATTCATGGAGAAATAAGACACTTTCCTGACAAAGAGCACCTTAGGAACTTCATGAATACCAAACCAGCACTCAAAAAAAAACTTAGACAATATCCTAGGAAAAGACAATGAGGATCATGACCCCAAGAAACCCTGCAAAATGAATCCATTGGGCACTACAAGAAATTAAACATGAAGAGAGAGAATCCAACAAACAGAAAAAGTCATGACAATGATAAGTCAATGGATATCAGTTACAACCATCAATGTTAATGGTCTCAATTCATCAGTCAAAAGAAATAAACCAGCAGAATGAGTCAAGAACCGAGATCCAATAGTATGCTGCATACAAGAAGCAAACAATTCAAAATGAAACTCATAGACTGAAAGTTAAAAGGTGGAAATCAATACCCCATGCAACAGGAACCCGAAAAAAAAAGCAGGAGTAGCTATCCTCTTTGCAGATCAAGTGCAATTCAAACCAACACTGATTAAGAGAGACAAAGAAGGACACTATATCCTTGTAAAGGGAACAATCCAAGAAGAAGAGATGACAGTCATAAATATCTATGCACCAAACACTCATGAACTCAGCCATATAAAACAAAGACTAAAGGACATGAAAAATCATATAAGAACTAATACAATAGTAGTGGGGGACATCAATACCCTACTGTCACAAATACATAGATCAACTAGACAAAAAAAAGGAACAAAATACTAGAACTCAATCAAACTCTTGAACAAATAAACTTAACAGATGTTTACAGAGTGTTCTACCCCACAAAATCAGAATACACATTCTTTTCAGCTCCACATGGGTCATTCTCCAAAATAGACCACATACTCGCACATAGAATATATTTAAGTAAGTGCAAAGGAATTGAAGTTATTGCCTGTATATTACCAGACCATAGTGCAATGAAATTGGAGATCAATAGCAACAGAAACCCCCAAAATTCCATAAACACATGGAAATTGAACAACATACTTCTGAGTAACCAACGGCTCACAGAGGAAATTAAAGAAGAAATGAGACAGTTCCTTCAATTAAATGGCAATAACAATACAACATATCAGAATCTATGGGACACAAAGAAAGCAGTCTTATGAGGGAAATTCATAGAAGTGAATACTCACATTAGGAAAACAGAGCAAGCCCAATTAAACAACCTGATCCTAAACCTCAAGCTTCTAGAAAAAGAAGAGCAGGACAAACCTAAAGCTCATACAAGGAAGGAAATTATAAAGATCAGAGAATGCAATGGAGACTAAGAGAATGGTACAAAAAAACAATGAAGCCAAGAGTTGATTCTTCAAATGAATCAACAAAATTGACAAACCTTGGCCAACGTTATCAGAAAAAGGAGAGAAAAGGCCCAAATCCATACAATTAGGAAGAAAGGGGAGAAATTACAACAGACCCAGCAGAAATCCAGAGGATCATCAATACCTACTTCCAGAACCTATAAGCCAATAAGATGCAAAACACAGAAGAAATGGACAGACTCCTAGATACATATGAATTAACAAAGATGAATGAAGAAGGGCTAAAAATTCTAAATGACCCAATATCAATCAGGGAAATTGAAAACGTAATTAAAAACTTACCAGTGAAGAAAAGCCTGGGTCCTGATGGCTTCACTGACAACTTCTACAAGACATTTAGAGAGGAACTACTGCCACTACTGTTTAAACTCTTCAGTGAAATTGAAAGGGAAGCAATACTCCCAAATTCATTCCTGGAAGCAAGCATCACCTTGATCCCCAAAGCAGAGAAAGACCCAACTGAAAAAGAGAACTATAGGCCAATCTCACTAATGACCATAGATGCAGAAATCTTTAATAAGATACTGGCAAATAGAATGCAGAAGATCATCAAGAAGATCATACACCCTGACCAAGTCGAATTCATCCCAGGAATGCAAGGATGGTTCAACATACGCATAATCAATCAATGTAATACACTATATCAATACAGCCAAGGACAAAAACCATATGATCATCTCAACAGATGCAGAAAAAGCATTTGACAAAGTCCAACATTCATTTATGACAAAAAAACCTACAAAAAGTTGGAATAGATGGTTTCTACCTCAATCTGATAAAAGCCATCTATGAAAAACCAACAGCCAATATCATATTAAATGGTCAAAAACTGAAATCCTTCACACTGAAAATCAGGAACAAGACAAAGATGTCCACTATCACCACTCCTGGTCGATATAGTTTTGGAAACATTAGCCATGGCAATTTGACAAGAGAAGCAATAAAAGGAATAAAGATAGGTAATGAAGAAGGCAAATTGTCATTATTTGCAGATGACATGATACTCTATATAGAAGACACCAAGAACTCCACCAAAAGTCTTCTAGACTTAATAACCAAATTCAGTCAAGTAGCTGGTTACAAGGTCAACACACAAAAATCAATAGCTTTTCTGTATATGAACAACAGACTCACTGAGAGAAAAATAGGGCAAACAATTCCTTTCCCAATACCATCCAAAAAGCTGAAATACCTAGGAATCAACCTAACAAAAAAAATCAAAGACCTCTTCTCTGAAAACTGTAGCACTTGAAAAAGAAATTGATGATATCAGAAAATGGAAAGACATCCCCTGCTCTTGGTTAGGAAGGATCAACATAGTGAAAATGGCCATACTTACAAAACTGTTGCATAGATTCAATGCAACTCCACTTGAAGTCCCAGCAGCATTCTTCATGGACCTTGAGAAAACAATCCAAAAATTCGTTTGGATCAAAAGAGACCCAGAATAGCAAAAGCAATTTTAGGTAACAGAGACATGGCAAGGGGTCTTACAATCCCCAACTTGAAACTATACTACAAAACTACTGTGATAAAAACAGCCTGGTACTGGCAAACAAACAGACCTGAGGATCAGGGGAACAGATTAGAAGATGCAGAAACAACTCCAGACACACTCAGCCACCTCATCTTTGACAAAGGAGCCAAACACCCTCCCTGGAGGAAAGATAGCCTCTTTAATAAATGGTGATGGAAAAATTGAGTTTCAACTTGCCAAACATTAAAACTAGTCTTATATCTCTCACCATGCACTAAAATATAATTGAAACTCTGTTAAAATTCTAAATATTAAAACAGAAACCCTGAACCACCTGGAACAGAGGTTAGGTAGTACTCTTGAAGAGATTGGTGTAAGAAAAGATTTTATGAACAAAACCTCAGTTGCCTGTGAACTAGCACAAACAATCAACAAATGGAATCTCTTCTTACTAAAAAGCTTCTGCACAGCAAGAGAAACCACCAACAGAGTGAAAAGACAACCCACAATGTGGGAAAAAATTTTCACCCGCTGTTCCTCAGACAAAGGTCTACTATCTATAATCTATAAAGAACTTAAAAAAATCAGACCTCCCAAATTTAAAGACCCAATTCAAAAATGGGCATCTGAAATGAACAGACATTTCTAAGGGAAAGAAGTAGAAATAACAAATAAACATATGAAAAAAATGTTCAACATCACTGGTCATTCAAGAAATGCTTATGAAGACAACACTGATATTCCACTTAGGAAGAATGGCTGCTATCATGAAATCAACCAATAACAAATGGTGGGCTGTGGGGAAAGGGGAACACTGCCCCACTGCTGATGGCAGTGTGGACTAATGGAACCACTGTGGCAATCAATATTGAGATACCTCAAAGAACTAGAACTGGAAGTCCCATTTGACCCAGCTATTCCTCTGCTGGTTATCTTCCCCAAAGAATTAAAAGACTCATACCACAGTGATATATGTGCACCCATGTTCATAGCAGCACAGTTTGTAATAGCTAAAACTTGGAAACAGCCCAAATGCCCATTAACTAGAGACTGGATCAAGAAAATGTGGGGGTTTTTAAAAATAAAATGGAGTACTACTTAGCAGTAAAAAATGATAAATTAAAGACATTTATAGCTAAATGGTTTTACATTGAGGCGATGCTCTTAAGTGAAATAAATAGGATACACTTGTGTAAATACCAATAGTTTCTCTAGTATGAGAATCTGAAAGTGTAAATAAGAACTAAAAGTTATAATAGATAATGTGAAATAGTAAGAAAAGGGCAAAGAGGAAGGGGAAGTGGAAGGAGTAGGGGAAAGGAAATAAGGGAATGGAATTAATATGAGAAAATGAAAAAATGGAATCAAAGTCTTTGTAAATAGGGAGGGAAGAAGGGGCTGAAGGGCAGGCAAGGGAAGGGTAAAAAATAAGAACCAAGAGAGATTATCTAAAGGTGCAAATTTACAATGATGAATGTCATTATATTGTATACCTAAAATGTACCAATAAAATAAAAAATTTTTTAAAGTTATGAACCTTAATACTTTCATTAAACAGCTATGTTGCAGAATTGAAGCCTCATTCAGTTCAAAAATTCCTTAGGTAAGCAGTTTCTTTCTCAATATTACCTGATAAGTGATAATGATGAAGTAAACCACTTGTGTGTATTGTGGCAAGGTCAGGATAGATAATGTTTGATTTTTTTCTTTTCCCATTAGGCCTTTGCAGCTGTTTACATAGATAACTGTGACTACCACTATTAATATACAATAGTAAATTTATTTTTAAATATTGATACACAGAAGTAAATAACTATATATAAATAAATAATGAAGAGTTCTATAATAAATGCAAATAGCTCCATTGCAATGAATGTTATCTGTTTAGTACCAAACTCTCCCTGAATCATCCATCAAGATAACAAAAAGTATAAATACAAAGCAAGATAACATAAGACAGTCCAAGAGGCAAAATGAACAAAAGAATCCCAAATGCAGACCCTCCCCAGCCCCTAATCCATTCTGGACATAAGTTTCAATGAACATTTTGATGAATAAGGCAAATATAGTTAATTATTGACAGTCAGAGAAGCATAACTCTTGTTTTGCTTTTGTTATAAATACTGAGGGCTCAATTGAAAGAAAACAATAGTTGATAGAAATCTCTCAATGAAGTAAACATAGTGATAAAGTACAGCTGAAGGCTTGTGTATCTCTCCTTGCCTTTTATACTACTGATTGCTGGAAACCAGATATAAAAGAAAGAACCAAATAAAAAGTGGACTGTTTGAGCTTAAGTAAGGTCAAATGGTAGAGAAGAGTTTGCTCTTAGAATTTTTAAATATTTTATGAAATACCTCCTTTACAGGAGAAGAAAAAATAAAGACGAGAAAATAAGGAAAATAAATATGCTTCTTTTTAGCAAGTAGTCTTTGTGCAGTAGAGATTAAACATTTTGGTTTATAAACAATGAGTTTACATTGAATCAAAATATCATACCAAAATAAGCCATTTCATAACAGTTAATATATTATGAGAGTCTAATATACCAACTTCAGTGAGTGAGAGGTGAAAGGATAGTCTTAATGAACATGAGAAAAGTCTGAGACCTTTGCAATATTCTCGATGACGAATCAAAACTATTCATTTGGATGCTCTGGAACCAATGTGATTAAACATTGACTTTGGAAAGTTTTGAGGAGCAAAAAATAATTTCAGAAAGCAAAAAGAGTAACTGTCTAGCTAAGGCATCCCCCTTCTTCATGAAATTGATCAGTTGCAAATGATCCAGAGGCTGAATAAAACATCTGACCTTCCTAGATGTATTCAGAGTTTTTAGAAAGACAATATGCATTTGGTATAATTCTTAATCTAGATGATAATTTTTAAAACCTAAAAGAAGTCACCTAAGTACTTCTATTCCTACTTTGAAATGAAGCAAAAGAAGTGAAGTTGAGGAGAGGTTTTTTTGTTGTTGTTGTTCTTTCTGCATATTGATGCTTATTGGTGGCATTATTTAACTTAGTACTTGAAGCTGTTCTATAATGCCTATTGAGCTGTCTCTATATTTATGTGGATAATTATTGCAGAATAACAATTCCTAAGTGTTGCAGAATAATGCTGGTACATTTGATAAAGTCCAAATGATTGTCATTTTAATTGAAATAATGTAATGTTGCCAGAAGGTAATATTTCAATCACAGTTCAGGAAGTGAAACCTAAAACTTGTCAAGTAATAGTTCTGAAGTTCCTTTCCATTGGTTAGTTTCTTATAATCACTAGGCAGACTTTTTTTTTCTTTAATTCCTTCTTTCTTTCTTTTCTTTCTCTTTCTTTCTTTCTTTCTTTCTTTCTTTCTTTCTTTCTTTCTTTCTTTCTTTCTTTCTCCTTTCTTTCTTTCTTTCTTTCTTTCTTTCTTTCTTTCTTTCTTTCTTTCTTTCTTCCTTCCTTCCCTTCCTTCCTTCCTTCCTTCCTTCTTTTCTTTCTTTCTTTCTTTTGCCGTCAAGTGGGCCAGGCTCACTGCTCCCCCTGAACAAATACCCTCAGGGAGGTCTTCTGGGTCCGAAAAACTGTCTACTGCTCCCACCCCAATAGTGGTCATGGGTTGGGCGACCTAAAACATAACTGATATTGATCCTCATGCCATCCTGACAAGTGGGCCTTAGAAACAGACTTAATATTAAGTTTATAAAAATAACAGGGCATTTCTTGCCCTCCAGATTAGTGGTAGCAAGTTCATACTCACTGTAGAGGCAAATGGACATATAATTCCTCTGGGCTTAATCTAAGCAAAAAAATATCAACTTTTTTGTTTGGAATCAAGAATACTAGATTTAGTTTTATTTATTTATTTTTTGTATATCCTTTTACTGGTACATTTTAGGTGTACAATATAATGACATTCATCCTTGGTGATATGTACCTTTACATACTCTCTTGGTTCTTATTTTTCCCTCTTCCCCTGCCCTCCCTTCAACCCCTCCATCCCTCCCTATTTACAAAGACTTTGTTTCCATTTTTTCATTTTTTCATATTAATTTCCTTCCCTTCTTTCCTTTCCCCTACCCCTCCCAGTTCCCCTTCCCCTTTGCCCCTTTTCTTCCTATTTCACATTATCTATTATAACTTTTAGTTCTTATTTACACTTTCAGTTTCTCACACCAGAGAAACTATTCAGTATTTACACGTGTGTCTTGTTTATTTTGCTTAAGAGTATAGCCTCAATGTGCATACATTTAGCAATAAATCTCTCTATTTTCTCGTTTTTGATGGCTGAACAGTACTCCATTTTATTAAAAAAAACCCCACATTTTCTTGATCCAATCTCCAGTTGATGGGCATTTGGGCTGTTTCCAAGTTTTAGCTATTACAAACCGTACTGCTATGAAAATGGGTGCACATATTTCACTATGGTAGGATACTTTTAATTCTTTGGGGAAGATCCCCAGCAGTGGAATAGCTGGGTCAAATGGGATTTCCAATCCTAGTTCTTTGAGGTATCTCCATACTGATTTCCACAGTGGTTGCACCAATCTACACCCACCAGCTGTGGAGCAGGGTTCCTCTTTCACCACAGCCCTGCCAGCATTTGTTATTGGTTGATTTCACGATAGCAGCCATTCTTTCTGGACTGAGTTGGAACCTCAGCTTTGTTTTCATTTGCATCTCTCAAATGACCAGTGATGCTGAAGAATTTTTCATATGTTTTTTTTTTGCCATGTCTACTTCTTTGTGTGAGAAATGTCTGCTCTTCTTGCTTTATATAGCATCACATTTTTAGAAGGTTTTGTGAAAAGAGAACAGAAGCTTAACAAGAAGAAAGTAGGAGCCAGCAGAAGTCTCTGGATAGTGCATTCACTACAGAGCTACAAGAGGCTTCTGAGAGAAATTTTAAAAACTAAATCAAGTATTTAATCTAGTACTTACTATGTGCTATTTATTCTGCTTGAAAATGGCTATTTTCTAGAAGCAATGATGCTGGAAAATCAGCAAGGAAATCTAGTGACCTGAAAATCATATAAAAACTAAGTGCAATATATGCCATAAAATCAAACCATTTCTAATTTTAGCATCAATATCAGTATTCTTACAGTCATAAATTTTTAAATATATGACCTAATAAATAACTTGTAGGTAGTAATTGTAAGAGGCGTGATAAGGAACATTACCACATTGATTTACTTTTTTTACTTTAATACGTAGAGAATTTTCTTAAACCATGTTTCTCACATATTAAAGTAAATAAATTTTCTTTTCTCTTTTCTTTTAAATCTCAATTTAGAAATACCAATCAGGAAATTCAGATAAATTCTTTAAATTTTTCTTCAAAAATATTTTTTAGACTTTTAAAAACATTTTACAAAAATGAAAGGGTTAAATAGAAATAGAACCATCTATCATTTTGCTCTGAGTGAAACCTATTTTATTCATCTATGTCAGTTTATAATTTAAGGTCTTCTCTAAATATCAATTTTTATTTAACATATGTGGAACATTCATTCATATATCTGCTTTAACATCAGTGATAAAATTATGAAATAGTTCTGTAGAAATCACTCCCAGTTCTCTGTAGAAAATAAATTTCTCTTTGTAGTGTATCCAGTAGAATTGAATGAGTTTAGTTCACGGTATGTTAAGTTTTTAACTTTGGTTTTTTCCCCTCCATCTAAGTTTCCTGATAACTAGATTATTGCAGAAACTTTCTAACACTAAGCTGAAACTTTGTGTTTTATTTTACATTTTTGAAAACATAAAGTAAATGTAAGCAAAACTCAGCATTCTTTTAAACAAAATGACCAGAATATTAATTTGATTTTATATAAATAAATATAAACTTAGGTATGATTGTGGTAACATTAGCTTCCAAGCTAGTAACGCTCTATAACTCATATAAGCCATTCTAAATATTAAATATCTGTTAATATAAGAATATAATATGTCTTTTCATGTCAGAATAACTTTCCAGTGTATATTTTAACTTCATTCATTTCATTTTTCTTTTTGCAAGCTGTTAGCACATGAAGAAGACTCTTCAATAATATTATAATAAATGCTAACGTAGTGTTATAGTTTATATGTTCATTTATTTTAATGCTTATCAGTTCAATCTATTTTCTATTAAACTTGTTATGTATATATAGTTCATGTTTTTATTTTGAATAGGAAATCATTTAAAATTAAATTTCCTTAAGAAAAATAGAGTGACCATTTCAAACAAAATATTTCTACCATAAAAAAATGCTGGATATGAGATATATACAATATAAGCCAGAGTAAAAGTTTTGATGGCTGGAGTGAGACTAATGAGATGAATGAGCCATTACCAATGAGCATTTCTGTGGTGATAGTGACCTTTGTCAATACTCCTCCTTCCATTCAATAAAACTGTATTTGATTGAAAGGGTTTTTTTCTTTTTTTTTTTTTAGGTAGGTCTTCACAGTTACTTCACTAATGATCCCAGTTTCAACGAGTGACCCAGAAATGAAAGACGATATTTCACAAAACTTCTGGAGTGCACTATAAACAAGACTTACAAAATGTCATGTCCTTGAAAACACAAAACCCAACATGCTGGCGTATGTCTCTTACTCAAAATTGAGTTCAAACATAAAATATTACATGGGCCACAGAAGGAAGCTAAGTCTAAGTTTAAAAAAAAAAAACACACAAATCTTTTCTCTATATTCTAAAGATCAGAAAATCAGAAACATGTTGTCACTGTGGCACAAATCAACCATACAAGTAGCTTTATATATTAGTGATGTCATTTAACTGTTATTCAGAACATGGAGGAGACTCTAAGTTATGTATGATTTTTCGAGGACATTCATTTAGGAATATCCTGGAAAATCCAAGTTTGTCCACACACAAAATAGTCTTAAATCTATTTCAGCACAAATTTTCAAGCTGATGTTCTCTAAATTAAATGATGGCTATGCTGACCCACCTCTAAAAAAACTTTTGCTTAAGAATTTATATGTTGTTATTAGTCAGCTTTTCATTACTATGACCACACATCTGAATAAAACAAATTAAAGAGAAAGGTTTCTTTTGGCTCTCCATTTCATAGTTTTTAATCTGTGGTCAGCTGGTTCCATTGCTTCAGGCCTACATTTGAAGGGTATGGTGGAGGAGTGCTTCTCACTTACTGATGGCCAGGAACCAGGAAGGTAAACCACAACAAGTGAGAAAATATGGGTCAAGAAAATGCATATAGCCCTGAGGTCACATCTCCAGTTCCTACTCCTTTCAGCTAGATCCCATCTCCTGTTTTTATTATCTCCCAATAATGACATCAAATTATGATCTGATCAATATACTAATCCACTTGAAGAAGTTAGAGCCCTCATGATCTTGGTCAGATTTCCTATTGTTGGACACAATACCTGACAGAACTTAAAGGAAAGACAAGTTTAATTTAGCTGTTGGTCCAGGGCACTAAGTACATGGTTACCTGGTTTCAAGGCATAAATGTAATGATAGAAGCATATGGTAGAGAAAACCTGCTCACTACTTGCTGACCAGGAAGCAGAGCAGGGAAACAGAGCCAGAGAAGAACAGACTGAGGACCGTATACAGTACCCAGTGTCACCCTCTTTGACCCCTCCTGACATATGGAGAAGTATACTCTACTAATCTGTTAGGTAAATCTTAATCTAATAAAGTTGACATATTAAGATTCATGGTCACAATTCAACTCTTATCAACATCACACCAAACCACATTTCTTTATATCAGACTTAATTTCAAGCAAAAGGAAATAAAAAGTTTATTATTTTGCCTAATGTAATACAACTATCCCATGTGCACTAAAATGAAAGTTTCAGCACTTGCAGGATTCTTTAAAAGGCTAAGTCTAAGTCTCTTCTGAGACTCAAGGCAAGCTCTTCGGCATGACCATCTGAAAATGAAAAGAAAAAGTTAGAAACTTCTAAGGTTCAATTGTACAAGGTCAATTCTATTTAAAAAGAGAGGAACAGAGGGATAGAAAAAAATTGTGTACAAGAAGGCTATTGTTTTTTGAGAGTTGACCTTATATCCAGCTACTCTACTGAATCTGTCAGTTAGGTCTAGAAGACTTTTGACCAAGTTTTTTGGGTCTTCTATGTAAAGTATCATATCATCAGCAAATAATGACAGTTTAACTTCTTCCTTTCCTATCTTTATTTTTTATTTCTTTTTCTTTTCTAATTGCTGTGGCTAATGCTTCCAGAACTATATTAAACAGGAGTGGTGATAGTGGGCATCCTTGTCTTGTTCCTGATTTTAGCATGAAAGTTTTCAGCTTTTGACCATTTAGTATGATGTTGGCTGTTGGTTTTTTCATAAATAACCTTAATCAGGTTGAGATAAAGACCTTCTATTCCAATTTTCTGTAGCGTTTTTATCATGAATAGGTATTGGATTTTGTGAAATGCCTTTTCTGCATCTATTGAGATGATCATATGCTTTTTGTCCTTGGCTCTGTTTATAGAGTGTATTACATATATTGATTTTTGATTGTTGAATCATCCTTGCATCCCTGGGATAACTCCCATTTGGTCAGGGTGTATGATCTTCTTGATGACAATCTGTATTCTGTTTCCCAGTATCTTGTTGAGGATTTTTGCATCTATGTTCATTAGGGAGATTGGCCTATAGTTCTCTTTTGGGGTTGGGTCTTTCCCTGATTTGGGAATCAAAGTAACACTTGCTTCCAGGAATGAATTTGGAAGCCTTGCTTCTCTTTCAATTTCCTTGATGACTTTAAAGAGTAATGGCGATAGCTCTTCTCTAAATATCTTGTAGAATTCAGCAGTGAAGCCATCAGGACCTTGGCTTTTCTTTGTTGGTAAATTTTTTATACCTTTTCAATTTCACTCATTGTAATTGTGGTGTTTAGAATTTCTATATCTTCTTCACTTAACTTTGGCAATTCATATGTATTTAAGAATCTGTCCATTTCTTCTGTGTTTTCCATTTTATTACAGTACAGGTTCTCAAAGTAGGTATTGATGATCCTCTGGATTTCTGCTGGATCTGTTATGACTTCACCTTTTTCATTCTTAATTGCATGGATTTGAGCCTTCCCTTTTTTGATAAGGTTGGTTAAAGGTTTATCAATTTTATTTATTCTTTCAAAAAACCACCTCTTTGATTCATTGATTTTTTGGTATGGTTCTTTTAGTGTCCATTGCATTGATTTCTGCTTGGATCTTTATAATTCCCTTTCTAGTACCAGCTTCAGGTTTGTTATGCTCTTCTTTTTCTAGGAGCTTGAGGTTCTGCATTAGTTTATTGATCTGAGTTCTCTCTGTTTTCCTAATATGGGCATTCACTGCTATGAATTTCCCACATAGAACTGCTTTCATTGTGCCCCATAGATTCCTGTGTGTTGTACTGGCATTATCATTTACTTGTAGAAACTGTCTAATTTCTTCTATTGGTTGTTCAGGAGGGTGTTATTCAATTTCCATGTGTTTGTGGGAGTTTTGTGGTTTCTTATGCTATTGATTTCCAATTTTATTGTGCTATGGTCTGATAATACACAGAGGGTAACTTCAATTCTTTTACATTTACTTAGACTTGTCCTATGATCTAGCATGTGGTCTATTTTGGAGAATGACCCATGTGCAGTTGAGAAGAATGTTTATTCTGATTTTGTAGGGTGGAACACTCTGTCAACATCTATTAAGTCCATTTGTTCAATAGCTTGGTTCAGTTGTAGAATTTCGTTGTTAATTTTTTGTCTAGATGATCTGTCTATTTGTGATAGTGGGGTATTGAGGTTCCCCACTACAATTGTATTAGAGATTATTTGGTTTTTTTCATGTCCATTAATATTTGTTTTGTATACTTGGGGGCATTCATATTTGGTGAATATATATTTAGGATTGTCATCTCTTCCTCTTGGATTTTTCTCTTCACAAGGATGTAGTGACCTTCTTTGTCTCTCTTAATTAGTTTTGGTTTGAAATCTAATTTGTCTGCAAACAAGATTGCTACCCCTTCTTTTTTCTGGGTTCCTGTCACATGGAGAACTGTTTTCCATCCTTTTACTTTCAGTCTATGAATGTCCTTTTGAGTTAGGTGTGCTTCTTGTATACAGCATATTGCTGGATTTTGCTTCTTAATCCATTCTGTCACTCTATTTCTTTTGATGGATGAATTGAGGCCATTAATATTGAGAGTTATAATTGATAGATATTGACTCATTCTTGTCATGATGTTTTACTGTTGTTGGCTCTTTTCTTTCTTATTTTTCCCCCTTTCCCTTTAGTGTCTTACCTTGCCCAGTGGCTTCACTCTGTTTCCCCTCATGGAGTTGTGATCTTCATTGTCTTTTTCTAGGATATTGCTTAGAATTGTTTGGAGTGCTGCTTTGGTGTTCATGAAATTTCTCAGGTGTTCTTTGTCATGGAAGTATCTAATTTCCTCATCAATTTTGAAAGATATTTTTGCAGGATACAACAGTCTAGGTTGGAAATTATTTTCCTTTAGGGCTTGAAATACTTCACTCCAGGCTCTCCTTGATTTGAGGGTTTGTGTTGAGAAGGCTGCTGTGATTCTGATGGGCTTTCCTTTGTAGGTGATTTGTTTCTTTTCTTTAACTACCTGTAGGATTTTGTTCTTCTGTTGGGTTTCTGGGATCTTGACTATTATATGTCTTGATGTAGATTTTTTTTTTATCTTGGCTAGTCGGAGTTCTATATGCCTCAATTGTCTGTATGTCAAATTCTTTTACTCCAATTGGGAAATTTTCTGTCATTAATTCTGTGAACAGTTTTTTTTTTGTCTTTTGTACTTTCTCCTGCTTTTTTGTGGACTCCTATCAGTCTTATATTATTCTTCTTTGTGTCATCTAGGAGCTGTTGGATTGGCTTCTTATAGTCCCTTGCTATTTTTAAGAGATCTCTCTTTTCATGCTCACTGACCACCATTCTGTCTTCTATATCTGATATTCTGTCTTCAGATTGGCTCAGTGTGCAGTGCATACATTCAATAGATTTTTTAATCTCCTGGATAAGTATGTCTATTCTGACAACATCGATTCTGCCAACCCAGGAACAGAGGATCTTTCCCTTCTGTTTGTTTGGGGTTTTTTTTGATGTCCTCTTCAATCTCCTTTTTCAGAGTACATGAGTTTTTGTTTCAGATGTTTTTCACCACCTTGGTTAGGCTAATTCCTAGGTATTTCATTTTTTTGAGGCCATTGTGAATTGTATTGCTGTGCTATATTCTTAGTGACTTTATTAATGGTGTTGGGGAACACTATTGATTTTTGTGTGTTGAATGTGTATCCTGCTACCTGACTGAATTTGGTTATTAAGTCTAAGCATGTTTTGGTGGAATATTTTAGGTCTTCTATGTAGAGGATTATGTCATTTTCAAATAATTGTAATTTGACTTTCTTCCTTTCCTAAAAGTATCCAAATAATTACTTTCTCTTGCCTGGTTGCTCTGGCTAATGTTTTGAGTCCTATGGTAAACAGAGTCATGATAGTGGGGATCCTTTTCTTCTTCCTGATTTTAGAGGGAAAGCTTGCAATTTGATGTTGGCAGTTGGTTTGTCATAAATGACTTTTATCAAAATTAGGCAAAGTTTTTCTATATCTATTTTCTTCAGAGGTTTTATCATGAAAGGATGTTTGATTTTTTTTTCTTTTTTTTTTTAACTGGAGATCAAACTCAGGACCTTGCTCTTGCAAGGCAGGTGGTGCAACCACTAAGCTAAATCCCTGGCCCGATTGTTAGATTTTATCAAGAACTTTTTCTGCATCTGTAGATACATTCATGTGGCTTTTGTCCTTGCTTTTGTTCATGTTGTTTATTATATTTATTGATTTGTGTATGTTGAACTATCCTTGCAACCCTGGGATGGAGCCTACTTGGTCATGATGCATGATCCTTATGATGATTTGTTGCATTCATTTGCAAATATCTTATCAAATATTTTTATATTTGTATTAATTAAGGAAATTGGCATTTAGTTTTCTTTTTTAGTTAGGTCTTTGTCTGGTTTTATAATCAGATTGATGTTAACTTCCAGAAATGTGTTTGGAAGCACTCCTTTTTCAATTTCATTGAAGAGTTTGAGGAGTATTGTTGTTATTATATCCTTAGAGCTCTTATAGAATTCAGCAGTAAATCCATCAAATCTTGGGCTTTTCTAATTGGTAAGCTTTTAATTACTGTTACAATTTCATTTCATGCTATTGGATTGTTCTGAATTGGTTTACTTTTGATAATTTATGTGAGTCTACAAATCACAAGGGGGCAGGCACTCTTTTACTAAATCCACCAGGAAAAAAGGCAATAATGTGTATACAGCTTTTCTTTTTTAAAGTGAGTTTTTTATGATGTAGTTGTGCTATTGATACACACATAATACTTTTTTAATGATAAATTTATAAAATTCTAAACATGTGGCTAACTACCTTTAATCCCTAATTCATTAATTTCATTGCAGTAAAAAATTTAAGGGAATTAAATTCCCTTCAAAATTGTACTGCAAAAAACAACTTTCTCTTGAGAATATTTAAATATTTTGAGAAAAAAGTTTTGGCATGTTTATTTTCTTTTTTCTTTTCTTTAAGCACATGCATGTTTTCAAGTACTATTTCTCCCCTGGCTATAGTTAGAAGTAAACTGAATGTATTGTGTACAGGTACAAATTCTCTATAAGGAAGATAATCTTTATGTATATCAAAACTGAACCAATAAAATTAATTTTTAAAGAAGCAAATTGGTAAGACAGTCAGGTGTATTTTTTTTTGCCATCTAGTGGATATTTTGTCTTTCCATAAATTTTCTATAATTTAGGCACTTCAATAGAAATTAATTTTATTATGCTCCTTATATGATGCTTATGTTTTTTTGACTACTTCAGAGATGATGATAGTATTTGATGATGTTCCAAGTACATTATTAATCATTATGACCAAACTAGAACTACAAATATTAGGGAGTAGGAGTAGAAATAAGGTAAGTGGCCCACATGGGTATAAACTCAACATTACACTAAGTAAAAATACAGTATCTTATCCTGATTAACAGTAATAAGTAAAACATGAAAAACAGAAGAATTTCAAAATAAATGTGATGAATAATATTTTAATTAAAAGAGATCTGGATACTCCAAACAATAAATGTCAAATCCATTGATATTGTATTACCATTGCAATTTAAGATGATTCAATTAGATTTTTATTGTTTCAAATGAATGATTCTAATTAAAGTTAAACACATTATTGGAAAAAATGTAAAACATAAATATAGTTATATTTTTAGGAGAAAATAACGATAATACCTAAAGAAGAAAATTGAGAAGTTAAAAGTGCTGAGAGTAATGAAAATAATCTTGATTTAAGAGTGAGAAAACGCAGCTATATTTGTCTTCTCAAATTTATTAACTGAAACTATGAAAAATCTGAGGTTCTCAATCTTTCCTTGAAACAATTAGAAAATATTAAGTTTTAATGCCTTTAAATTCCTGGTATCTATGATTTTACTATTTTTAGTAATAGCTATATGTAATATAGTAAGAATTCCATGAAATGTCCTTCAAATAATTAGGGATCAAAGTAATTGATAGAGAAAGACAATGTACTTCTTTTTCTTTTGGTACCTGGGATCGAACTCAGGACCTTGTGCTTGCGAAGCAGGCATCGGAACCACGGAGCTAAATCCCCAGCCCTGAAAACAAACGTTCTTATTGTCTCAGTTGTCAAATTTTAATTTTCTTGATGATACATGTTCTAATATTGCAAAAACCCAAAGTTTAATTTTAAAAACAATATATGAAGTTTCATCAGAATCATGGCCGAATACTCCTACGTAAAATCCACCAAACTTGTGCTCAAGGGAACGAAAGCCAAAAGTAAGAAGTAAAAGAAAGAAAAGAAGAGAAAAAGAGAAGAGGATGAAAAAATCCAACTTGATATTGTTGGAATGTGGTGGACACTAGCCAACTTTGGTGACATTTCAGGAACTATAGCCATTGAAATGGATAAAGGAACCTATATTCATGCACTTGACAATGGCCTTTTTACACTGGGAGCACCACATAAAGAAGTTGATGAAGGTCCTAGTCCTCCAGACCAGTTTACTGCTGTCAAATTTTATGATTCCAGAATTGCCCTGAAATTCAGATATGGAAAATATCTTGGTATCAATTCAGATGGACTTGTTGTTGGGCGTTCGGATGCCATTGGACCAAGAGAACAGTGGGAACCAGTGTTTCAAGATGGGAAAATGCCTTTATTGGCCTCAAATAGTTGCTTTATTTGATGCAATGAATCAGGTGATATAGAAGCAAAAAGTAAGCCAGCAGGAGAAGAAGAAATGATAAAGATTAGATTCTGTGCTGAAAGGGAAACCAAGAAAAAAGATGACATTCCAGAAGAAGACAAAGGGAAAGCAAAACAGTGTGAAATCAACTACATAAAAAAATTTCAGAGCTTCCTAGACAATAAAATTAAAACCAGTAAAGAAGACAGTAAAATTCTTTAAAAAAGGCTCGGAAAGATGGATTTTTGCATGAGACTCTTCTGGACAGGAGAGCCAAGTTGAAAGCTGACAGATACTGCAAATGACCAGGACTTTTTTGTTTCTGCCTACTCCTTTTGTTTTCTATGAATAAAACATGCAGTGATAGTGCTTTTGTAGAAAAAAAAAAAAGCATTATATGTAGGTCATATTACATTTAGATATTTTCAGTATTTAGAAAACTAATCACAAATTTGTGTTATTTTTTAAATAAATACTGTAAGATCACTATTATTGATATAATTGCCCTCATTCCATTAAGAGGTATTTTATAATCTCTTCTTCATATGCTAACATTTGCTTTTTGGAATTTAGACTATATTTCTAATTTATTAGTCATAGTTCTGGGTGTGGATTTGTAATATAGATTTTATCAATTGATTTGCATATTTCTTTTTAAATGTTACTATTGACTATTACAGCAAGCTCTCACTTTGAATAGGATTTAATAATCAAATTTCAACAGTATTTGATGAGGATTATCTTTACAGAAGCCAAACTATGTCAATGATCCGTAATTAGATTTAGTCATAGCCTTGGCATTGGAGTTCAAGTCTTTGGATTGAAATCCCAGTGATTTTTTTTTTACCCACAATGGTATACTATCAAAATATATTTTTCTGTGTAGGTAATCACAAATCTTAACTTTTTCTTTTTCTTTTATTTTTTTCTCAGTACACAGGATTGAACTCACGACCTTGTGCTTGGAAAGCAGTGGCAGCACCACTGAGCTAAATCCCCAGCCCCATGAATCTTAACTTTTAAAATGACCTTAAATTTTAAAGTAGTAGGTGCTTGGGGGGGGGGATATGTTTATCATTATTTGCTCTAGCAAAATGAAACTGACTTTGTTTACATAGATTTCTTTATGAAAACTAGACCCCCAAAAGTGAGGTTCAAGTTCTCATCAATAAATTTTATTAGTTACATTAGGGTATGTTCATATCATTGCCAAAATACAGTTGGAAAGCAATAATATTTTCGTGTTCTGCAGAACAGTACAGGAGCTAATTTTTCAACAGTTTACTACGTATTTGATAAAGAACTAGAAGAGTTGAAAGTTCCCAGTACAAAGAAATGAACCATGTTCCAAGAAGTAGAAATATAATTATTCTGATGTGATCATTGCACATTGAATACAGATATTAAATTACCTCATGGTACCCCATAAGCATGTAAAATTAAAAATAAATTTTTACTCATTAAAAATTACATCTTGGGCCGGGGATTTAGCTCAGCTGCACAGGGCCTGCCTGGCAAGTGTGAGGTCCTGAGTTCGATCCCCAGTACCAAAAAAGAAAAAAAAAATTACCTCTCAAAAATACACTACTGTATGTTTTTTAAAAAGATAAAAATACAATTTATGAATAAAAAGTTTAAAAAAGAAAAAAGAAACACATGACTGGAGAAGTATATTCTGAAGGCATTTAAAAGAGTTAAAATTATTTTTCATAATACAATTTGTTGATCGATACCTTATATTCTGAGTAATGCACATATTCTAGGAATGACAATACATTTAATATAATGTTATGCATTACAATGTATAAAACTGTACAGTTTTTCTGTGTCAAAATTTTAGTCTAGAGCCTCTTTCTCTTTTGTTCTCTTTCTTTTCTCCCTTCTATCTTTTTCTACCTTCTTTCAATTTTCCCCCCTTCTAATTCTCATTTTCTAGAAGCCATCTTTCCTCTTATTATTCACAACTTTCTTTTCCTATATGATTGTCAAATACAGTTTTTCACAGTATCGAATCAGTTATATGCAATATTTGGAGTATTAGTTTTTAGACATGCTAATGAGAAAATGCTTGTCTTTCTGTTCCCCGTGTTTGTCTTTTCCTAATGATTCACTTAGAAATCAGTGCACATACTAGAATAAGATAACAATAAATGCAACAGCCAAATGGATGCACACTTTCTAGGTAATAGGATGACTCACCATCTCTTTTGAAATCAAAGTATATTGTTAATTTTTCTCTCTCACACTGAGCATCATACTCATGATAAAAAATCCCTACAGAAAACTAAATACAAAAGACTATGGCCATTATATTTATAGCTAATGTCATCTTTGTTGTGTTAGTTTTTTGTTCATGCTAATTTTGATAAATTTGAACTGATACAGCATACACAATTCTTTTCATGTTGACGTTGTTTTGCATGTAACTTTTTTCATTTTTACATATAATTTCACTGTTTTTAAAAAAAATCTTTGAAATAATTTTTAATTGGTGAATAATATTCCATGGGCCAATTACCTGGTAAGCTAATTCTCTATTGTTGGAAATCCTTGTACACTGACAAAATATTCCTGCATTTTATCTGAAGCATAAGAACTATCTACATTGTTAAAAATATTCATTTTTATTTCACCTTACTACAGCTACGTTATGCTGTAATAAATATTTTAAGTATAATAGTTTGTCATTCTTCTTGTTTCTTTACTTTGAGTAGATGCCCACAAATAAAATTATTGTCACAAAGGGTAGTAAATATACTGAGAGTCCTGATAAATACCATTACTTTGAAAGGTTGTGACACTGTATTTTCCCACTGGATATAAGTGAAAGAGCCCATTTTACCACATCCTTTATGAAGCTGGCAGTAATTTCTATTCCTGCGTTAATCCATACAAGGCACATGAATTGCAAACATGCCAGATACCCTATTAAATTTTTTTGCTGTACAATGTCAAATGATACCATAAGATGAAATCTTTTTTTTTTTTTGAGAATTTGGTAGTATTTTTATTTTGAATTGTCATCTATTATCACGTCAAAAGATATATGTTGGAAAACATCCAATGGATGTTGACTTACCACTAAAAAAGGCATCCGTGTCTGATTATCATACAGAGAAACATAAATAACATACATGTAAACATAAATTATGTTTACTTGAAGAGAATAGACTATCATACACAAGATAAAAATACAGTATTTTATGTACATTTTTAAGATTTCAATTTTTATCCACAGTTTATAAAGTTAAAAGCTATCTGTACAAAATCTTAAGTGTATGGAGTTTATATATCCCCATTCTTAGGGCTGCATTGCCACAAATTTCCTTCAAATTACAATGGTGTAAATTCTTATGTTCTTTTTACTTCATATTCAAATCTTGGCACTAATATACTAAAACATGTTACTTTTGACCTGTGAGTTACAAAGGAAATAAAGTGTAATCATAGATATTTCTAATATCAGAAAATAAAATAAAATATGCCACAAATTAACATTTACCAATTCTACAGTTACTTAGTTCTGTTTAACTTCCCATGCTGCTGTACTACTTTCATACAGATACATGAAAAACCAACAGATTATGATTTTTTTTTTTTTTGGTACAGGGTATCGAACTCGGGACCTTGTCCTTTCGAGGAAACCGGTGGAACCAAAAATCCCCTGCAGATTACAGATTTTTAAAGTTACCTTAAAATAATAACCCTAGCTTGGCAATTATTTCTGCTCTAGCAGAAACATTAGTTAAGATATCACATGGTAAAATTCACAGAGATATCATTATTTTAATTCCTAAATGTATGGGATTTGCATTATCTAGTACACTAATAATTAGAAAAACAAAACAGCATAATAGGTATTTGAAATTAAAGAGTACTGGAGTCTTTTCTGAGAATGGAGGGGGATTCCTAAAATAAATCATTAAAAGATTATCCATTGCACTTGCAAAGGAAGCATTTTGCCAGCCCCTCCTATGCTGATTAAAGAGGCATGAAGGCTTTATAAAAAGTTTAAGATGAGCTAAACTATTTATTGTTTAAAATCGTCCTGAAAAGTAATAGAGCTATTAGCACCCTCCCTTCTCTCCCAAGTAGCTAACTATCAACAAGAAATATAAAGTGTCAGTGTCTAAATTATTGCTATCTACTTAACAAGAGTTTAATCTTAATTGATGGTTTAGGATTAAATATAAAAATAGGCCATATCTGATCTGAACAAGAAATAGAAGGTAGGCATTCCAGTCTATGTAATTCCTGCCTAAGTGGAGACTGTAACAGAAAACTCCTGGCTCCATCATTAATTGTTTTGAAACTAGTTACCTGTACTTTAACTTCTGACACAAAACAATCAGAGTTCTAATGCCCAAACCACAGTGTCTGTAGCACCTCAAGTTTGAAAAAGGAGTGCTCTGAATCCCTGAGAGGAAAGCTGCTCAGCCTCTCTTATCCACAACTCATGTCTTCACAAGAGTCCTCAGGATTGCCTCCATCGAAACAGCCCCCAGTGGTACAGTTGGCATCTCTGGAAAACTGTGATAACTGCTACGGAGGTTCTAGGATGGGAAGCAACAATTTTTAACATAGTTGGTTGCAGAAAGAATCTCTATTCTAATTAATCAAAGAGTTCTTGCTGTTAGCAAAGAAGTAAAAATATTCAACCCATATTTTTACACCTATAAACTGTTGATTGGATATCCCATTTATTTTTATTAAATTCACATGTCACATTTATAACTATCAACAGATAATCGAAGAATTGTCAGTACTATCACATCTACTGACACAAGCTAGAAAGAGCGTTATCTATAGTTAACATGCATGAGCTGTGTACATTAAAGTTGTCTATTTTGAGATACTCCATCCTTTCAATATTCCAATCTTTCCTCCTCTCCATTTCAGGCTGATCATATCCCCCACATTAAATGGTGCTCCAATCTGATCTAATTAAATGGTGTTCCAATCTGATCTAAGGCCTAAATTGGGTGTGTGCAAAATGCTACCAAAATTATTTGAGGATCTCTATTCTTACATATGGCATCATAATTTTTTTTTTTTTTGTACCTAGGATCAAACTCAGGTCCTTGCACTTGCGCAGCAGGCAGCGAAACCACTGAGGTCAATCCCCAGCCCTGGCATCATAATATTTTATGTAAGATCTGCATATTCAGTTCCTCAATTAAGAGTCAAATTTTAGACATCAATAGGATACAATTACTAAAGTATTTCCCTGCCCTTAAGCAGTTTACATTCTAAGAGGTAGTGAGAGACAAATAATGAAAAACACGATCATTTCATGTATACTGAACAATTGGAACATAACAGAAAGAACAACAAAACTTCCTTAGAGAAACTTGAGAGGCTTCAAAGGCATTTAAAAGAAGTGTGGAGGTTTGGAAGAAACAAGTGTCATGAAACTTTCTAGGATGAGGAATGGCATGTCTTAAAGGATAGAGAACTTTTTACACACATTATGAAAACCCGAGAGAAGGGACAGATGTAAAGGAATTATTACAGTTTTGGGAATGTTGGGATGAAGACACAAGGTCATTTATGACATTGAGGAGACAGCTTTAGCAGCATGATAGTAACAGAAACCAGATTCTGTTGAACAGAGCAGTGAATAGGAAGTAAAGTAAAGATAGCTCTGCTCTAAGGGGGATTGGTTTTGTTCCTGGTCTTGTTAGTAACTCATATTTATTGGCTACTTAGTCTGAATTCTCAACTGCAGAAATTCTGTAGAGAAAAAGAAAGAATCTCTACCCTCAAGTTATTGACTTTCTATGGGGAGAAGTATGTGTAATATTAATATTTATATAGTAAATAAAGTAATGTCAGGTATAGCCAGCTTCACTGAAGAAGCCAAACAATGATATGGCCCTTAGCCAATGGGCAGAACTGCTTGGACAAAAGTGTTATGAGAGACCGTGTGTTAATGTGATATTTCAATTGAGAACTAAATATTGATCAGAAGGCAGTCATGAAAAGATCTGGTAGAAGAGGATCCTAAGAAAGAAAAACAAATGCAAAGACAATGAGACTTTTCAGGACATCTAGTATTGGAGGAATAGAAATAACCAAACGTGTAGCTAATGAAATGGACAGAAAATAGACAACATGGAGGATGGGAAGGGAATGTTGGCAGGTACGTCACAGGGAGCCATGTCCAGAGCAACCAGGAATTCCAATGTTTATTCTCAGTGCAGTGACATCTTCATAGAATCTTTAGTAATAAAACAGGAAATACTTTAGGGAAGTTTCTCTGGCTGCTTTTAAGAGAGGGCTGAGAAAATATAAAAATGACAGAAAAGAATGGGAGTAGAGTTTTCTGCTATTTAAGCTGCTATATTGTGGGGAAAACCTGTATTCTTTTCGAAGTTTCTGTAGTTTATTTTTTCCTCCCTCCCTCCCTCCCTCCCTCCCTTTCTTCTGTCTCCCTTTCTGTCTGTCATTCTTTCCAGGGCTAGGGATTGAATCCAGGGCCTTCACACTGAGCTACATCCTCTCCACACCCCTTTTGTGAGACAGGGTCTTGCTAGATCACTATATTGCAATCCAAGCTGTGCTCCTACTTGCAGTTCTCTTGTCTCAGCCTCCAAAAGGGCTGGTATTAGAGGCATGCACCACCACACCTTGCTTTAATTTGGAGGTTTTTTTCTTGAGTACATCATGTGTTATGAATTATTGCCAGCACTTGAGCTTTGTAAATCTTCATAGCTAATTTATTTAGCTATGAAGTGGGTAAATAGAAATAACTTTGCTATCCCTTATTAGTTCATTGTTTGGATTAAATAGTCACATGTGACTGCTTTGAATAACTGTGAAGCATTCAATTCCTGCTATTATGGTCTGGCCTGATTAATTGCTATTTGTAAGAACATCTGTTTCCTCAGAATTTATTCTGACATTGAAAAGGTTAAAAAATAACAGTTTTCTTTGTGAAATCCAACAAAGGCACATAAATTGCTATGAAGTATCACTTAATGGAATTGGTTTTGATATTTATTGACTTATTCAAATTCCCAGAGCTATTTAGTATGAACCTGACACTAGTTGATGAAGCACAAGTATATATTCTTCTATTGAATATTCAGAGAACATATATTAATATCTCAGCAGAAAAGTTTGAAAGTAAGAGATTAAAGTATTATGTTTGGAAAGAAGTATTAAAGGAAAGGAAACAAAAAAGAAGAGAAGGAAAAAATGGAAACAAAGCTTTTGTAAATAAGAAGAGGGGGAAGGTTGAAGGGGGAAGGGGAATGCAGGAAAAAGAACCAAGTTATTTTTTTAAAAAGAAGAACCTTATTTAATTAAAAAATAAAGTATTGTGCTTAATCAAGATTAAGATTGTGCTTTGTCAAGTCATGTAGTAAGGAAGTTATTTGTTTGCTTATTTATTTACTTACTTAATTTTAAAAGTGTTTGTGGCCATGTTTAGTTCCAAAAGAAACAGAAATGACTGAATCCAAAATTACAGACATATGTAGAGGAATAGTTGCAGGTTTTGCAATTTCTACTAATGTAGTCTCTATAATCCACCTAACATTAAAATAAATAACACTTCAAATTCCATGGTCATTAAATAACACTCCAAGTTCCATAGCCATTATTATTATTACCATTTTATGATGCTGGGAATTAAACTCAGGGTCTTAAGAAAGCTAAGCAAGCATTCTACCAATGAACTACATGCCCAGCCCTGGTTTTAGATTTTATTGATTTTGTTGTTGTTATTTTCTAAGTACCTTTTCCTTTCAACTTACTCAGCTCATGGATGCAAACAGTAATTTGACCTCTAAAAAACATTGTGATTATTTTTAACTTAGAAATTTTCATTTGTTTTGTCAGTTCTGAATAAATTTAAATATCTAATTTAGAATTTAGTTAACTTCTTGACCTGTAGATTTCAAATATATTTTAAACTTATAGTCTTCTTTTTGATTTCTGATCAGAATTGTTTCCCTTACTGACACTCTAGACCTAAATATTTGTGAATTTCTTTAGACTGTTCAATAATTGAACAAAAAATATCTATAGTAAGATTGCAAATCCCATGGGGTAAATCTGGTGTTTTGAAATAAACCCAATTTGAAACTGATATTTATTCATTTATTTAAGAATTATTCATTGGATATCTTCTATGTGCCAGGCACTATTCTTGGCACTTGGTATATATTAGTAGTGAAAGAAACAGTCTTCATAAATATAGAACTAATTTCTGGTGACAGGAGACAAACAAAATAATATGCATATACTGACCAACATATATTACATTAGAAGGAAATATACACTCTAGCAAAATTACAGCAGCATAAAGATATTTATACTTATTTTTTCTCTGTTGACCCACTTTTATAGAACTAGCATTTTTTGACATCAGACTCTGCATTTATCATCCCACTTTGATGTTCAGCCCTGACTGGCAGAGATTTCTCAATGCCATTTCTCAATTCCTATGGGAGAGAGTTTGATTATTCCAACTTGAGTCAAGGTTCCAATTAAAGATGGACCAGAGCCAAAACATGCCTTATAAGTCTCTTTTTGGAGGCTCATCCCTATATAAAGAGGAGAGGAAACATTTCAAGAAACTTTAGGGAGTTTGTTAGTGAAGCACTGTAAATAGCCAGAAAGCAACTCTTGAATACCTTACTGAACATATATAAAATATGAAAAAGCCTAAGATCTTAAAGACATCACTCAATATGTGAGTTTCAACCCTTTTATTCAGGGTGACCCAGATAAATATCTAAATTAATATTTCTATTAATAATGTGCACTTTAAGGGAGCTAATGTCTCTTTGAAGTAAATTTATGGCAAATGTGTGGACACTTAAAAACTGGGAAGGTCTGGAAAATGTATCTTTTTCATATTTGTTTAAGTAGATATTGAATTAATCATTGTTGGAGAGAGAATAGTTGATTCAATATAGAATAAAACCTCAGAAATTATCCATGTAAAGAGAAGCATTTTGTTCTCCATTTTTTCTGGAAGACAGGAACATATTTCTCATAGTGGAGACTAAAGAAGATCACTTTAAAGAAATAATTTTTATTTAGAGAAATAATTTTTGACTGTCAGGTACTAACTTGGAGGTCTGTTTACAATGTTAAGTCATTCATATACTTTGGTTTTAGTGACATCATGCTCATTGGGTAAAGGTATTGTCCTAAACATAATGAAAATAAAGTATAAAGTCTACAATAGATATATGAGCACAAGACAAAATATATCCTGGGAGCACAGAGAAAAAGCACCTAACACTGCATAGAGGAAAGTTTTAGCAAAAAGGAGCATATGAGCTGGTCCAATAAAAATGTTTTCCAAGACAAGATAAAAAGGAGAGCCTGTAATTTAAAAGACTCCATATAAACAGAAAGACAGAGATGTGAGCAAACACTGCATGTTCAGGAAATCTTTAATCCATGCATGGGAGAAAGACCAAAAGTAGAAGTCAGGACACAAGGTTCAACAAAGATTTGTTGAAAGAGGATGGACACCTGGAACAATACATGCAGAAAGCAAATGCGAAGGGGCTCCTGAGATGGTAAGGACTAAGAACTTTCTTTTGTAAAGCAGCAAGGAAACTAGCAAGTCACTGGAGGTGTTGAAGAGGAGTTGGTGTGAACCAATTTAATTTTTAAATTGTCATTTTTGACAACCAAAATGAAATACCTTTGCACACCTACCAGACATCATAAAGTAAAAGGACTAATGACACAAAAATGTGCCATGGATAAGGAAACAATTGCTGCATTTTAAACACATCTTATGGGAGTGCAAAATGTACAATCACTTTTGAAAAATGTTTGATAGTTTGCCATAATGTTAAATTAATCTATGTTGTGACCTCAAATTTCACTCCTAGATATCCACCCAAAGGAAATGTAAACATATATTTTCAAATAGAGAATTGTACAGGTATATTCACAGCAACATTATTTATACAAACCAGAAATTGAATGCAATCAAAATATTCAGGAATAACAGAGTAAGCAAACAAATTATAATATATGCACACCGTGGAGTACTATTCAGCAATGAAATTAGTGTATCAGTAAACTACTTTAAATACAACATGAATGAATATCAATAGCATCCTGAACAAAAAGGCAAACACAAAAGTGTACCTAATTGACTGAAATCATTTATATAAATTTCAGAAAAGGCCAAATCAATCTATTATGATTATTATTGCAAAATCATAACAATAGATTACATGTGGCCCAAAGATTGCCTTGAAGTGGGCTTCAAAAAAATTTCTGGAGTGATAAAATTTTCTAAATCTTGATTGGGATTGGGATTGGATGAGAAAGGTATTTATTAAAACTGTTCAAATATTTAATATTCTCTGGGCTTCATTAATGTTCTTAACTGAGATAGCTGTTTCCTCAATTAAAAAGAAACTATTTTGAAAAATCCATAGAGGTGAACAACAAAGGTAAGATACTGATAGTAAGAATACCACTGCAGAGAAGAATGTCTTATCAAAAATAAGAAGGAGGAGTTTGAATGAAGAAAATAGTGCAGTTTATAGAAATTTCAGAGAAAGAGGTAACAATGTTCATAATATGATTATGTCAAAGATGGTAAGTAAAGAGAAAAAAGGAGAAATTAAGAATGGATATACTGTATTCTAATGTCATTGTGGAAGTTTAAAAAAATACACTGAGGAGCAAAAGACCAAGAATAGACTGTCTTGAAGGAAAAGAACAGGGCCACAGATCTAATACCAGATTTCAGTATTTAACTTTAAAGCAACACTAACAATTGTAGCTTGGTATCGATGAAAGGATAGTTAGGTCAATGGATCTGAGGAGAAAATTCATAAATAAATGCATACACATATAGTCAATTGATCTTTGAGAGAGGAGCAAAAGCAGATGAGTGCAGAAAAGATATCCACAAACAAAAATTGAATCTCCACACCAAACTTGCACCTTCCATAAAAATAAACTCTAAATGGATCCTAAATATAGATCTAGAATGCAAAACTATAAAACTCCTAGGAGAGAGCATAAGAGGAATCACACATAACCTTGGGTTTGGCAATGACTTTGCTTATACAATCAAAAGCATGATTTATGAAAAAAATCAGTAAGTTGAATTTCATTAATATGAAAATTTTCTACACTGCCAAACCCAAGGAAACACAAGCAGAGATGGGAAGAAAATATTTGCAAACAATACATTTAATAAATCTTTTTATTAAATATATACAAAGAACTATTAAAATTCAACCAACCCCCACCTCCTATTTATGAACAGACAAAACATTTGACCAGATCCATCGCCCACAAAGATGTACAGATTGCATATAAGCAAATGAAGCAATAGGATGAAAGGAAGAAAATGGAAACAAAGTCTTTGTAAATAGAGAATGGTGGAGGGGGTGAAGGGAGGGCAGAGGAATGGGGAAAAAATAAGAACCAAGATACAGCATGTAAAGGTACAAGATCCCAATGATGAATGTATCTGTACTGTGTACCTAAAATGTACCAATAAAATTAATGGGGAAAAAAAGCATATGAAGAGGCACTCAGTGTCATGTCATTAAGGGATCCTAAATTTAAACAATAGTGAGTTACCTCTGCCTGCCTATAAGAATGAATCACTGACAATTCTAATGCTGGTGAAGAATGCAGCAACATCAACTCTCTTTCAATGCCCATAGGAATGCATTATGGGACATGCAATTTGGAATGCAATTCGACATCTTCCTACAAACCCAAATACCCTCTTACTATACCATCCAGCAATGACACATCTTGGTGCTTGCCAAAATGAATTCAAAATTAACATCCACACAAAAGCTGGTACATAAATGCTTATCCCAGCATTACTCCTAATTGTTAGGCCTGGAAATAACTAAGAGGTCCTTGAATAGGTGAATTGGAAAATAAACTGGGCTACATTTAGAAAATGGAACATTACTCTGCAAAGGAGAAAATAAGCTATCAAATCACAAATAAACATGAAGAAACCTTAAATTCATGTTGCTAAATGAGAAAAAGCAAGTGGAAGAGGCTATGGACTACATGGTTCAATAATGTGACTTTCTGATAAAGCAAAACTACGGTGATAGTCAAAATGTTATGGATTAAAAAAAAAACATTATGGATTGCCAGAACTTTGAATGGAGGGATGAAGGGGAGGAAAGGAAGAGAATGGAAAATTTTAGAGTGTAAGATAATGCTATAAAAATTTTTAATGGTAGATACATGCCATTACATGTTTTTCAAAGCCTACAGAAGGTAAAATAGAACATAGATCTTAATGTAAACTAAAAATTTTAGTTAACAATGATAATATTATATGAGCTCAGCAATTGTAAGACACAGACCACATGAATGCAAGTTTTAAATAATAGGAAAAATGGAGAGAGTAGAGAGGGGACTATTTGAGAAGTTTGTATTCATTGTTTTCTGTAAATTTATAGCTCCTCAAAAAGAAGAAAGATTATTTTAGGAATAAGTTGAAAAAAGAGTTAGAAGTAAAACCCAACAGTTGCAGCTTGATGTAGGCTGTACAGTTGTGTGTGTGTGCGTGTGTGTGTGTGCATGTGTGTGTGTTAATTCAGAGGGAAAAATACAGCAGCAGTGAATATACGTACGATTCACTAAGAAAGGGATGTTCCACTATACAGAGGAAGAAAAGAAAAACACCAACGTCAAAAATCTAAGAAACAGGAATGTTCAAGAACAGGGGAAGGAGCCAGGAAAAGAGTAAAAAGCTAGTACATGAAAGCAGGGAAGAAGGAGAAGAGAGGAGTTGGTTTCATCTGAGCCCAGGATATGAGTATTTTTTCTTTTGTCAAATATTGCAAAAAAGATAGATTTGAGCACTGGTAAATGAGTGTAAAATCTAAACTACACTTTTGTAGTAAGAATGTGAGCATTTTTGTAATGAATTGAATAAAGAAAGGGATTTAAGAGATAAATATTGCAAGTGTAGAATAATAGTTGTAAAACTGATAGAGATCAAGGAAAATCCAATCAATGCTCTGTCATGATTTATTCTGAAAATTTCAGGACAGGTTTACAGAATTTAAAATGGATTCAAGTCTTTGATGAAGATCTTGTTGTTAACATAGCATATGTGGTAACTTTTGAATATATCCATAAACTGTCATTTTTTTGACAGTTATATAATGCTCAATATATAAAGGAAATTTCTTCTGGGTATATTTAGGGAAAAATGGTTGCATATATTTAAGTGGTAAGTAAATATTCTACTAATAATTTTAAAACAGAGTCCTCTGGAAAGCTAATGATATTCTTAGACTTTCTATTGACCTCTAGTTTATGCTTTATTATTAAATTTTATAAGAAATGTCATTCTGAAAATAATTGTTTCCATATTTAAAGCGTATATTGGATGCGACAAAGATGTTTACCTAATTGTTCATTCTTTAAGATAATCAGGTTGGCTGTAAAATTTCAATGAACATTTACATCATTTGAATGATCAACCATACTTACTTTTGTAGTACATTTATGCTACACTCAAAATTTTTTACAAATTAATAGGAATAATCCTGCATTACAGGAATGATTTAATCAATGAATGAGACATGGTCTCTTAAAAACACTCAGAACAGGTGCAGTTTTAAAATATATTCTGACTTTTGGTTGCCATCAGATAGTTCTTAGATGTAGATATATGCTGTCCCGCATTTTTGCTAGGTTTTTTAAAGTACTAATTTCCTTTATTCTCAGTCGATATTTTGTTCAAAATTTTAATTCAAATTTTTATATGTTGAAAGAGATGAGGTATTAAATTTAAGTTGTCAAATATTCATACTTTTTTCCTTTTGAGTTTTTCACTTCAATTATTTTGTCACAGCAATGTAAAACTAACACACACCACCTGTCTTAATTTTTAAAATGAATCTTGACATCTGGTAGTAGAGATTCTATGGGTCTGTTCTTCTTCTAGATTGTCTTACTACTTCTTGGCTTTTTAATATCATAAAATTATAAAGTCAGTTTATCTAGATAAAGGGCTCTCATATTTTTGTTCCATTATTTTCTATTCATTACTCTTTGGATGCTATTGCAAATGGCATTTTAAAAATTAATTCATAACTTTTGGGGACTGGCAGTGTTAATATACTTGATTTTGTATGTTGAATTGTCTAGCAACCATATAAACTAAAAACAGAGAAATTAAATGTATAAACAGAAAAAAAGAAATAAAACTATTAAATGCTATAATTGTAGAAATTTTGAATAATGTACAGAAAAGTAAATCAAATATTCATACTCTTTAAATGTGACTATACATAAATGGTACAGTATGTCAAAATATTGCAGAAAATTATTAATTTGTATCAGTTCTTTGTCTTTTTAGAATAGTTAACAATTAAAGATAAAACTTCATCATTTAGCTATGTTAGTGTAACAAAGATTTGCATAAATATAAATTTATAACAGGTGGTTATTTAATTACCTGATAGCTGTACAATGTAATACTATGCAGTCATTTAAAATACCATGTTGAAGACTGTAACGATTAGAAAAGGTGACAGCCAATTTCAGTGCCTTATAGGAAAGACAAATCCATATTCTAATAACCAGTGATATACTTCATGCAAATTTTAGTCCTGATCCTATCCCCATAGGGGGAAAAAAACCCACTAGAGCTACAATCTCTTTTCATGCTTGCATTTAAGTACAATTCAGATGGGGAAGATAAAATTTTCCACCTAGGAGCAGCATTGTGATCCTTATCTGTTTCATGTACCCCCTCAACTTGATAATGATAGAGAATGAAATAATTGTGAATAATTTGTCCTCAAAGGTACTTTAAAATAAAACTCACTGAGAATTAATGTAAAATTTGGATGGATCTTTAGAAGTTTTCTGATTTCATTTATTATTTTATATGAAGTAACACTGAGGTACTGAACTGCTGTTGATTTATTTGCCATTGTACAGTTGATGGCACATTTATAGTTACAATACAAAATATAAAAATAAATAGATTTTAGGTACAATAAAACCTGAAATAACCAACAATTTATAATTATACAAATTTAAGGTGTACAAAGTTATGTTGTGATTATGAATACAATGTAGAATCATAAGTAAATCAAATACTTAACATTTTCTCTGGTGAAAACATCTGAAATTTACTTTACTAGCAAATTTAAATGTACAGTGCTCCATTATTAACTATATGTATTCTTTGAATAGCATCTTCTCTTTCCCCATCAGGGTAACTAGTTTTATACACCTGTGTCTCCTTGATATTTCTAAATTTCACATATATTAAATTGTGCTTTTTTTGCACATAGCATACAAATTTTTCATCTTTTTAATTCTTTAAAAATTTTAATTTGTTTGCCCATAATTTGAATAAAGATAATTCGTGTTAACATGTTTCCTTCATAATATGCAGTTATTTATTAGATCAGAGGCATTGCATTTCTTTTTTACATTATCTGATGGTTTTTAATTTTGCTCAGCCATTTCTGATAGTTATTTATCAATTTCTTTTTGCCAAATTATTATTTGTAGTTTTCATAATTATTTCAATCTATATAATTTTTGGTTCTTTTTGAACTTCTATTAAGTTTTTCCAAGACAAATGCTAAATTCATTCATTATAAAACTATGGATTATTTAAAGACATATATTTAACATCATGGATTGGTCTTTTTTTTTTTTTTTTTGGCAGTACTGGGGATTGAACTCAGAACCTTGTGCTTGTGAGGCAGGAGTGGTGCCACTGAGCTAAATCCCTGGCTCTGGTCTTTTAAAATATTCACTAAACAATTCTACCTCCCTCAAGGTTCTGAAAGCAGCTATTGCATTCACAGACTCCCCAGATTCATCCACAATGTTGGGAAGGGTAGGGTTTCCTTCTTTTTAAAGCCTGAGTGCAAATCCACTGCAAGTATGCATCACACTCTTAACCTGTCTGTCAACAGGCACTGGCTTGTTGCTATATCTTGACTATTGTGAATAGTGCTGTTATTAACATGAGTGTGGTTATCTCTTCAACATCTTGATAGCAGTTATTTTGGGTGTGCATTCAGAAGTGATAATGCTGGATCCTACAGTATTTCTATTTGCACCTTTTAAAGGAAATGCCGTACCATTTTCCATACCTGATGAACCATTTTGCATTCCAAACAACAGTGTATATGTGTTGTGATTTCTCCATAACCTAACTAATATTTCTTTTTGGTTTTATACTAACCATTTTAACAATGATATTATGCAGTGATATTTCTCTGATAATTATGCTGAACATTTCTTCTTATTCATATATTTCCCATTTATATGTCTTTTGTGGAGAATTGTATACTTACATCCTTTGATTTTATTATAAAATCAGCTTTATCTGATATTTTTATTTTACCTGTTGTCATAGAAGTTCACTTAGCAGTTCAAAATTTCACCCCTTACAAGATATATGCTTTGCAAATGATATAAGTTGTGTTTTCTTCTGTTTTGTTTATTTGTTTTCCTGTGAAGAGCTGACAAATGAAGCTGGGCATGGTGATACATGTCTATAATCCAGATATTCAGGATGCTGAGGCAGAAGGATCACAAGTTAGCAATTTACCAAGATCCTGTTTCTAAAAAAAAAAAAAGTCTGGGGATACAGCAGGTCAGTGGTAGAGTGCCTGCTTAGCATGCATAGAGTTGTGGGCTCAATCCAAATACCTAAAAAAGTTTGAGCAGTAGAACAGAATAGAGAGCCTCCAAGTAAACCCATACACATACTGGCAACCTCGACCATTCTTTGAGAAGTAGTCATAATAATGAAAGATATAATAATGAAGACATAATAATGAAATTACAGTCTTCTTAACAAATACTGTGGGGGAGATTGCATACTTACTTAGGAAAAATGAAGTTGAGGCTCTATCTTATACCATTCACAACTCAAAATATATTAAAGACTTCATTGTGGATAAAAATCCTGGAATTGTAAAACTCCTAAAAGAAAACATCGGAGAAATCTTCTTAATGTTGGTCTTGGAAATGCTTTCTTGGCTATGACACCAAAAGCACCAACAATAGAGATAAAATTAGACAAGTGGGAAAACATTAAACTAAAAAGCTTCAGCCCAGCAATAGACCTCTTCTTTTAACATACCTTTTTACTTATCTCTAAGCAGTTTATAGTTTATAAGCTTTGCAGACTTTGTTTAACAATCTAATTTGACTTAGATTCCAGTAATATGAAGCCTCTCAGATTCAAAAGGCTAAATACTTCTAGTCCACAACATGGAGCAATTGCAAACTACTTTGCAATAATCTCTTTAAAGAATAAAGATGGTAACTCCACGTCTTTTTCAGTCTCACAGTAGTTCTCTGCCTAAAGTGGTAAAAAATACTCCTTGAAACCTGCTATGTCAATAGCCTCAAGGTAGGTGCCGCTGCCTTACTTTAAGGAATAGGACCCACCAAAAGAAAACTAAGAAATGATAAGAATATTTAGATTTTAAAGGTGGCTCTGGAGGATGATGGACAATAAGCAAGCTGAAAATAGGAAGAAATTTAGAATTAATAAACAAGATACTTTCCCCTAGAGGTAAGAGGACAGTAGTCAGATTGATACTCAGTTCAATTTTTCTATTAGGAAAGGTCTCCAGAGCTGGCAATTCCTGACAGATTAACTAATAACTACAACTAATGGCTGTAACTAATAACTATAAATGTGGTTGCCTTTTACAATTGGCAGTTTTTATTTAGTTATTCTGTTGCTCAACATTGCATAGTTCATGTGTTGAGAGTAGGTATCGTGTCTATAAATTGATTGCTAGTAGATCAGTAGCCATGGCTTGTACTTGATAGAGAGGATGACACATTGCTTGGAAAACCCAAATTTCAACTGAGAGAGCAAAAGTGTAGTTCATTTTTCTGAAAGAATGAACATTTTCCAAGCTTGAAACAATGCACGAATATATGGATACCTAAAGGATAATTTCTCAGAGACAGAGAGCAACTGCCCAATAACCATTCTTATTGTTTATCTTGTTAAAAAAAAAATCTTGATTATTACCAAGGACATTGTTGAAGCTAAAAAAAAAACACATTCCTCAACTTTCCTTGGAGCTGGCTATGAGCTTATGTGTAAGTTTTGCTCAGTGACAGTTTAGTGTGAAATTTTCAAGAAAAGTTGAGAGAGAGAGAGAGAGACAGAGAGAGAGAGAGAGAGAGAAAGAGAGAAAGAAAGAGAATTTTCTCCTTTGTCAATTTTTGTATCAGTTGATTGAATATGATGCCTGGAATTTCAAGTCATCTTGGACAGCATGTGGATCACTACATTGGATTTGTTGATAGAAGAATTTTTGTTTTTTTCATAATTCATGAGGATTGATCCCTGCCCTTTTTCCTTCCTTCCTTCCCACCCTCCTTCTTTCCTTTTACTTCTTTTTGCTGTGCTGAAGAGTGAACCCAGGGTCTCATGAATGCTACACAAGTGCTCTACAACTGAATTGAGCTATATAACCATTTCTTTCTTTTTCTTTTTAAAAATTTTCTTTGGAAATGAAGTTTCAATAAGCTGCCCAGGCAGGGTATGAATTTGAGATCCTCTTGTCACAGCCTCCAAAGTAGCTAGAATTATAGGCATATGCCACCACATCCAGGTTGTAAAGAGTAGATCTTTTTAAAATATTATTTTTAATGCTTACTATTTCAACATTGAATGACACATACTGTGGTATTTCCATGCAAATACAAAGCTTTGTCATGCCTCTCCTCTTTCTTCTAGCCTGCTCTGCTCCCCACCTCTGCATGGCCTCTAATAGTCCCTCTTCTATAGTCAAGTCACTTCTTAAGAAAAAAAATTCTTAGTATGAAAGAAAACCTAATAAACTTCTCTTTCTATGTCCGGTTTATTTCCCTCAACATTGTTTTCTGGATCTACCCATTTTCCTGAAAATGACAGAATTCCAATCTTCTTTATCACTCTGTGTATATATGACAGAATTTCTTAATTCATTCATCTGTTGATGGGCACCCTTGCTATTTACAGATTTTGGTGATTGTGAATAATATTACAGTTAACATGGGTATGTTGCTATTTCTCTGATATGCTTGGCTTCATTTCTCGTTACATAAACAGCAAAGTTACAGCTTGATTATTGATCAATGTAAATTTTCCGCAGTGGGTAAACTAATTCACATTGCCATAAAAAATGTAGAAATGTTTCTTTCTCTCCACAACTTTCCTGCCATGTATGTGTTTTTATTTGTTTTGTTTTTCTTAGTTTATAATGGACAATCTTAGACAGTTAAGATAGAATCTCAATGTAAGATTAATTTGCAGTTTTTCCCTGATGGCTAAGTATACTGAGCAGATTATTTTGTATATTTATTTACCATTTGTACTTTCTCTTCTGTAAAGTGTCTACTCAGGTTATTTCTTCATGTGCTGTTTGGATTATTTTGTTAAGTTTTTTGAGTTCTTTATACATTCTGGATACTTAACCTTTGTCAGATGAATGGCTGGGACAAATTTTCTGCTACTCTTTGGGTTGTCTCTTCACTTGGTTGTTTGCTGTGCTGCAGCTTTTAAATTTGCTGCTAGCAGTGTCCACTGTTTCCCAGTTCAGGTGGGGCAATTCAATCAGGAGTCCTGAGTCTGCCCTAACTGCGCTCTCTGCAAGTGGGACCTTCCTTAGGTAAGGATGATGGCAGAGTGAGGGCCCAGAATTGAGTGTGCTTCCTTTAGTCCTAGGTCATGGAGACAATCACTAGAGTACACATTATGGTAGGCATTCTGAATGAGTATGTAGACTGGAATTTTAGGCCTAGTTTAATGATATTTAAATGCTTATACATGTGTTTTATGGGTCTCTATTTGTATTCTTGTCCTGTACTCCAAAAATGCCAAGAGCAAGCCTAATTTGGAAAACCATCACATAGAAATATAATTATCATTAAACATTTGTAGCAACAGTAAGTTTCTCCTATCTATAAATACTTAGGTTAAATGAATATTTTTAATATATTATATTGTAATCTGAAAATATATATATTGTAATCTGAAAATTAAAACTATGAAAGATACATATTCTTTCTTGTTTCAAAAGTTCAAAATTCTGATATTCTGCTAAATTCCTACTCAGGCATTCCAATCTTAATCTACAAATTGTTTAGTTTATACTCGCCTTCAACATTTGAGCACTTGAAATATTCTCTATTCTCTGTATTCTCTTCTGATGGATTTTTATGCAACATATACACATTGATTTTTCTTTAAAAACAATTGCACACGTGCATATATCTTTTAAGTTCACTATCACTTTTCTATTCATTTTACCTCTTGAAGCAAATCTATTCTTTTTTGTTTTATTTTGTTTGAACTACCTTTTCTGTTTTAAACTCTTTTGGTTCATGCTTGTAGTACATCATGAACTGCCTTTCCTTAGTCAAACTTTGGAATCTCAAAGAATTGCTTTGAGTTAACCCCCACCTAAATTAACATGTAAAAGAAGTCTGATAGCACCATTATGACAAAAAATAAGAAAATGATTTGTGACCCTTGAAAGATATTACAAAGCTTACTTCAGGGTAGTCATATCTGCCTGAGGATCTCACATAATAGAACATATCTATATTCTCACCTCATAAATGTAGTACTATGAAATTTTAATTGATTATTAATATTAAATATCCTAATGTGGTTTCCTTTGGTACACAGTAAGGTGAAATTTATAAATGATTTTGAAGGACAGGATTCTCTTTTATGGTAAGGGGATTTCCATTGTTTCAGGAAGTCTCATTTCACCACTGAAATATCTAGCAAAATATATTGTCATGTTTCTAGGTCAGAAAGGGAAGCTTAATTTGGTGGTATATTGCTCACTTGTCTTTGATGAACTGCACCCCCTTCTATGTTTCCCACATTCTGATCTATGGGAATTTAACCACATTTTTTAAGCTAACCTAAAATCATTTTCCATGTAGACAGTTTTATAATTAATATTGAAGCATTATAAATTATTTTCTCTCAACTAACAGGTTTGAAGCTATAAATGGAGATTAAACAACTCAAAAATCTTTAAAATTTATTCATTTATTTGTGCTACTAGAGATTGAACACAAAGCTTTTGCACTGAGCTACAGCTTCACCCTTTTAAAAAAGGTTTTGCTTTGAGACAGGGTCTTGCTGAGCCATTAAGTTGCCCAAGCTTGGCTGGAACTTGCTATTCTCCTGCCTCAGCCTCCAAAGTGCTGAAATTCCAAGTGTGTTCCACTTAATGTTTTCTTTTCTTAAAAATAGTGTTACATTGAGAAAAGAATTCAGAAAAGATGGCAAATTGAGTATACGTCTTAACTTTCACCCTATTTTAATCTTACCCTGAAAGACAGATGAAAGGATTTTTAATTTCTTTATAAACCAGCAAAGGAAAACCAAGGATGAGGATATAAGTTGTAAAATGCTGATAAGGGAGGGTAGATGGCCAGATAAAGGTCAAATGAAATAAAGAGGATTGGCTGGAAAGTCACTCAAGAAATAATCGGCCTTTACAGTCTTTTCCCTACTCAAATTGATTGTCCTTTCCTTAACTCTGCAAGGGATGGTAATTTTTTTCCTGGAGAAAATGAAGCACATGGCCTTTGGATGAGAGTTCATCAGGCATAGATGAATAGGTGGTTGCCTGACAAATTAGAAGGATGGAGTAAATTTATGCATAATGAACAATAAGACCTCTCACTCCAACACAGTTTATCTTTATTTGCTTCTCCTAACTCTGTAAAATTTCACTTTCCAAGCTTCTGAGATGTATTGGTCAGCTTTCCTGTTGCTAGGAAAAAAAAATACCTGATGCCCACAGTTTAATACAGGAGAGGTTTATTTGGCTTATGGTTTCAGACAATTCAGTCCATCGTATGCTGGCTCCAAGATAGAAGCATCATGGTAGAAGTTGGTGGGGGAGTAAAACTTCATAGTGCATGCTGTCCAGGAAGTAGAGGACATGAGCAGTGCCAAAAATGAAGGAAGCAGGGACCAGATATAGACTCCCCCAAGAGCATACCTCCATGACCCAATCCCACATACCTATATGAGTAGTTTAGTAATTCTCTGGGCAGCTCCCAAGTGAATCAAGTTGACAATTAAGCTTAACCATCTCAGGAAAATTTTTTTCATTAGAATCTGAGGATTTCTAGGGGAATGCTTCAAAAGTAATAATGTAGCCTATCTCTAGATCATATCAGATTAACCTGGAAGGAGGCTGAGAAGTAGAAACCTAATACACTCTCTCAAACTATTCAGGGAGTGTAGAGACAAAAAGAATAATCTGACATAGAAGTATCTTATAAATGATAGTGAATAAGTAAGAAACATGGCAGGAACAAGCCTGTGCAGATTATATGTACAAAACGAAAATGCCAACATAACATGCTAATGTAAAAATTGAAAATAACCTTGTCAGAGAGAAGGAGGATATTTTTTCTGAGAGTAGAGAAAAATACAAAGAGATCGGTGAAAATGGGCCATTGATTTTTATTAATAGAAGAGGCTAAAACACAAAGCAATTCTAAAAAAAAAAGAACCAGGAAAAGAGAAAAATCACTCATGAAATATTGTTTACTTCCTTTTCCACACTTATCAGGGAATCTAGTAGATTGTGTTTTCTACCAAATAAGGGCAAATATTTTATATTTTCTATGATTTCTATAAAATGTATTTCTTGTTTGAAAATATATTACTTTCTCTAGTTATAAAGAAGATAGGAGGTTGAAATTGGCGTTGATTTTCGTAAATAAGCAGGCATGGCTCTTGAGAATAAATATCCCTTTACAAGGGGTTTATTTACCAAAAAAAAGCTTATTTGATACAATGGAACATCTTGAGTATGAAAATAAAAGGCCCTGGTTGATACTCCAGCCCTATCATTTAATTGGTTTAAAAATACTGTTGACTTTTACAGTTTTCTGTCATCTCTTATTTTTGTTTCTTTCATCTAAGTTCTTTTAAACACATTTATTCCTTTATTATTAATTTTAGCTTCCCCAGCAGAGATAAATGGATATTTATCCACCATATTTAACCAGATGTCTGCCTGTGCTTTATTTCTTCTGGCATGGTTAAGAAGAACATAGCACCTGAGGAATTCTGTTGCTACTGAGCTTTACCATTTAGAGTAATACTTATTTTCTGAATTTCAGCTCCTTCATATATGAAATAATGAGAATCGAATTATCTCCTTCCACTTATATAATCTGTATTTCAAAAATTGAAGCATTCTTAAAACTTTATGACACATTTATTTCCACCTCCCACTTTAAAATTTTTAAGAGAAAATATGTATCTAACACTTTGAACAATTAATAATAAGTCTCTTAGAATATTATGAGGAATTTTTTTCTATTTTTCAGAGATACCACACTAAATTGAAGGCATTTCTTACCAGTAGACAATCACTAGAATTAAGTAATTATTTTAAATAATATTAAGTGGCCTGCCATTTTATTATTTTAGGAATCACCTCTGGATCAAATATCAAAGTGAATTTATCTGATGAACAAAAATTGAAGGGGCTCATTTGAGTTTGTATGCACCTATACATGTGTGAGTGTGTGTGTGTGTGTGTGTGTGTTGCTTGTGAAAGTCGTTTAAAATTTCCTAACAAAGGAGAGAAGTACAATTTATGAATGAATTATTTCTTTGGGACTAAAATAGTCTAAATGGATGCCTAGGCAAATGCAAAAATACATAGTTTCAGAAATTCACCTCACATGAACAAGTAGAGCAGAGATAGAGATGAACACAAAGAAAACTATATGTCATCTAAACAACAAATTAAACATTTCAAATTTTAATTCAATGTCACATCTGTAGTCAGATTCTCTCACTCATGCTATCTTACTGCCCAAGATATACAAAGATTGTTAAACAAGCTTTGTCTACCCTTTAGAGTACAACTGGTATATTGTGAATAAGACAGTTAAATAAATATTTAGAGTACTAGTTCATACACACAAGAACAAGAAACACACAGAGAAGTACACAGGGGGCAGATGGTACTCAGTTAAAATCAAGGGAACCAAGGGGGGTTTCTGAGAGGAAGTAGTGTTTAGGTTCAATAAATATATCTCTTTTTCTATGATGTAAAAATATCTTAATCTTTATTATGGAATCAGAAACAGAAATATATTGTGTTATGCAGGAAGGTGGCTCACAAACTAGAATGAACTAAGACATCCTCCTTAAGTCCCAGTAAAAGAGCACAAACAAAGGACATACATGGGTCCATGTATCACATGTTTCTCCACCTACTTTTTTTTTTTTTTTTGGTACTGCAGATCGAACTTGGGTCCTTGTGCTTGTGAGTCAAGCGGCAAAACCACTGAGCTAAATCCCCGGCCCTCTCCACCTATTTTTACAGGGAACTTTTATTCCCACCCTCCCCAAGTTCCTTGAGATCTTCCCTTTCTTAACTATGCAGTGGAAATCAATAATGTGATTTTTAATGGAAAAATTTTACCTTATCTTTGAGGATGGATACACTGTATGAGAACTATTAATGGTTCCATACAGTTAGTTAAAGGATATTGTCTACAGTCATAGGAACTTAGGTTAACATGTAGAGGGAAACTGAGAGAACTTCTACCACTAGGGTGGTTCTCAAGCCTTGGTTTATTTTTTGAAGGCCAATTGCCTTCCTGTGTTCTTTGTAATATATTCATTCCCTGGTTGGACTTCTTTAGATTAAGTTCAGATTTCCATCAACACTCACACACACACACACACACACACACACACAGCCCTCACAAAATAACAGTGACCTAATAAGATAAACATTGTACTATTTATTCATTGCTGCATAACAAATTACCCTCAAACTTAGCAGTTTAAATAAAACCACTAAATATTTATTATTAGTCTCAGTTTCTTTGGGTCAGAAATTCAAGAGCAGTAAACTGGTCAGTTTGGGCTCAGAGCCTCTAATAAAGTGGTACTTAAATTTTTGGTCCCCAAAGCTTAGCTGGGGCTGGAGTATCTGCTTCCCATGGGGATCACTTGTGTGCCTGGCTGGTTGGAACTGACTATAGTTTTTTCCTTTGCAAATTGTTTGAATGATCCTACAACATGATGGCTAATTTTTCTGAAGCAAGCAATCTCAAAGAGACAAAGAGAGCCAAGTGGAAACTTCTTTTCATTACCAATCCTCAGAAGTCAAGCAGCATTACTTCTGCCATAATCTATTTTAAAACGTGAGTCGCCAAATCCAAAGTATCTGCAGATGTATTTTTAAAGCATCGCCCATTTATAAATCTATTTCTTTCTAACTTCAATGTTACCCAATGGTTCCTACATTGATGTTCTGCCATCTTCAATGACTGACTTGCGTTATGGAGATCACAAGATGGGTAGTGGAGTTCTAGCTATCCAGGCTTTTATTCCACACACAAGAATAAGAATACTTGGCAGAAATGTATGCCTTTATCTTTACAAGAGATTTTAAGGAGCTCTCAATGAATGCTTCTATTTAAACAGCCTTAGGTAGAACTAGGTTGTTTGCTTAGCTGCACTGGGATTGGGAAACATTGTCTTTTATTACTTGTGATAAGATGCCCAGCAAACTTTGAGGTACCATTTCCAAAGGGGATGCAAACAGTGTGTGTCAGAGGAGGCCATCAGCACGAGAATCAGTGAATTCATTCTTTAAAACAATCAAGAGATTTCTGGTTCTGAGAAAGATGGAATAGCCTAATTCTTTCCAGGTCTAGCTATTTGTAATTGCAAACACCCTGAACATCACAAAAGGGTGACTCTAAAAGTTGTCAGTAGGAAGTGGACTGACCAATAACCTGAACACTTGAGAAATAACATGAGGGTGAGTTCCCTGGCCTCTTTATTGTTTCCCATAAACTTGAGACAAGGCACCAAGAAGGATTAAAGAAGGAAATGTCACTGAGAACAGATAAACATCCTCAAATACACACATACACACACACACACACCACACACTTAGATCTCTAGTGAAAGACTATGAAAGTGTGGCCTGACAACAGAACGTGCTTTTAGTAATAACTACTCTACTCCAGGCAAATATTAATTGATGAACTGCAACCCATTCCTTGCAGTTTCAGTGTGAAGCTGAGCCTTCACCCTTACCAGCAAGCACCAAGAGCCAGAACAAGAGTTGAGTGAGACCTAATTAGCACTTTATTTTCTACTATCCTTCCTGTCAGCAAAGTCCATTGGAGAGCGGACTCTCCAAATTCACCTGGTATCAACTGAGGTATTGGGAGGAGAAAAGAGTTAACATTCCTGCAAAGGCTGCAGAGCAGCTGGGTTTCCACACCCACCCCTTAAGTAATACAAGTGTGCAACTCAGCCTTTCATGGGGACTTGATGCTATAAAGGTCCATCAGTGAGGTTCCTACCTTGCCCCTCAACTCAGAGGGAAGTTCTTAGCATAGTTGAACTTCTGGCATCATCACCTTCTAAAATACAGCATAGGTATGCATTAGTATTCCACTTTTGCCAGCCATAGGGTTGTCAGGACCCCAAATTTAAAGGTGAATTTACAAACCCATCTAGAACTGTATATAATTCAACAGCAGGTACTTAGAAAAAATTAATTGAAAGTACACATAACATAATAACATACAAAACATAGTATCTAAAAGTAGAAAAACAATTAATATGCATCAATACCAAGATGATACCAAAATGAATCATTTGAACTTGCTGACAAAGATCATTGAAGGAAAATATTTCAAAAAGGTATTACAGATCCAGTTGAAACAAAGGAAAAACTAGAAAACCTTAACAAAGTATAGAAGTTACAAAAAATTCAAACAGAAAGAACTTACAGAATTTTAAAATATGGTAATAAAATCACTGGATGGGTTCAGTAGTAGACAAAAGATGACAAATCAAAGATGAAATCAATGCATTTGGTAATCAGCAAACATATCATCTGAATTTGTCTAATTTGAACATCAGAAGGAAAATAGGCTCAAAAAGAAAAAGTACAGAATTTAAATGTCCTGAAAAATAATAGTAAAAATCCTACACTAATGAAATTGGAGTCAAAGGACAGGACTAGAAAGAAGACACTGATAAAATATCTAACAAAGAAAAAAAAAAGAAAGCCAAAATCTGAAAAAAAAAAATACAATGAAAACATGTGAATTACAAATTCAGGAGACAAAGTTACAAATAAAGAGGGAGTGCCCAAGGACATCTACCTCACACATATCACACATACCCTAAACCTCTAAAAACTAAAAACAAACAGAAAAATCTTGAAACCAGCTAACATAGAGAACAATTTATATGACAGTGGATTTCTCAACTGAAACCAAATAGGACAGATAGAAAGAGTACATCAGTTTTCAAGTACTAGGAAAGGAACGTTTAATCATGAATTCTAAACCTAAAAGAAAACTAAAAGTAATGATCACCAGCAAATCTAACTTTAAAGGAAAATGAAAGTGCTAACAAAAGAATATTTGAAAATTCAGAAGGAAATAACATTGAAATGAGAAAAAGAAGGGCATAAAATAGTCTATTTTTGCAGGAGCTTCTTGTTATATTTGATGTTTGAAATAAAAAGGACAACATAATCCAATGTGGTGTCCCATGAATGTAGAGGAAATGTGCAAGAAGAGTATATCTAAAAAGTGAACCAAAATGGAAGGTGGTTGTACTTTGTTCAAAAATGTAAGATTTCAACATTAATAGTCTATTATAAGTTAAGTATGTGTAAAGAAATCAAGATAGACTATGTCTTTGATCACAAAATAAACACCAGTGAACATAAAATATCTGAATTCATCCATATGTTCTCTAACCACATAAAATAAAACTTGCAATTAAAAATAGAGAAAGTAAGAAAACCTCCAAATGCTTAGAAATTAAGTAAAAACCTATAAATCCAAGAAATTTGAAAGAAGAAAAAAATATGTAGACTAGAATGAAAATGAAGTTAACAAAATACTTGCGCTGAAGATAGAGTAGTGTGGAGGGGGGAATTTATAGCATATAATGCTTATGTTAGGCAAGAACTTCTCGCAATAATAAATTACTTTCCCATCTTAAGAAATTAGGTAAAAAACAGAATAAAATACTCTGAACAAGCTAAGAAAATAATGGAGATAAATAAAAAATCAACAAAATTGCAAAGAAAATAATACAAAAATCAATGAAACAGAAAACTAAGTTATTTAAAAAATAATAAAATGATGAACCTCTAGCAAGACTGACAAATATGGACAGAAGACACAAATCATGACTACTAGTAATAAGTGGGCTATTACTATGTGTCCTACTGCCTCCCAAAGGAAAATTAAGGAATACTAAAAATAGCTTTACTCTTATACATTTGAAAGCGTAAAAGAAATGAATCAATTCTTCAAAACCAACTAGCAAAACTCTGCCAAAATAAAGTAAATGACCCAAATAATACTACCCTAAGTAATGAAATTAAATTTGTTTCTAAAAAAGCCCTTGAGAAAAACAGTCAAGTAAAAAAGCTCAATTCAGAGTACAGCCTGAGCTAAATCGAGATATTGTTGATTGCAATCCAGAGCTCCATTAGCACAGTTCATCTTTTACATTAATGTTGCTTATTTAAAAAAAAATTTCCCTATTATAACAACAATAATTTTATATTATCATCTTTTTTTTGTTGTTCTAAAAAGTAAGAAAAAAGTTTCCTCAATTCACACGGGGAGATCTCAATATGAGTGAGCATGGAATATTTTTATGCAGCTAAGGAAGGTATAACAGAAAGAAATGCATTCAAAAATGTGCTTCAAGAGTAACTGATTTTACTTTGACATTTCCCTAAATAACATTTTCCGCTTTTATTGTTTGTGTCTATATATTAATGAAGTTTTAGATGAGAACTAAGACTTTTAAAATGTGAACACCAAAAAAGTCACTTTACCCAGGTTTCTCTCACAAGACATGCTATTCCTACCACAGCTCCAACGAATCATTCTTATTCTTCACGTCTCATAATGTTTTTCTATTTCATTTTTTTAATCGCTATGTTTGTCCAGTGCATAATGATCACATTCCTCCTGGTGAGTTGATACATGCACATAATGCATCTCTATTCTTTTTCCTTTCCCTTTTACTCATTTCCCTTCCCCTCCCTCCATATCTTCATCCCCTTCTCTTTTGCAAAAAACCAAAAACCAAAAACCAAATCTATCTATTTCCTATTATCTATCTTTTATTTTGTTCTTTTTTTATATATTGGGTTCCTCATGGAAAAGAAAATGAGTGATATTTAAGCTTGTGTGTCTGGTTTATTTCACTAAACATTATGGTCTCAAGGTGCAACTCTTTTGAGGGGATTAAACTCGGGACCTTGCGCTTTCCAGGCAGGGGCGAAACCACTAGGCTAAATCCCAGCCCTCAAGGTGCAACACTTAAATGATCTGTTTCTTTGCTTTCACAGCATCCTCTGAAGCTATGTAGTATAAATTGGTTATATTTGCTATTCTCGACCCTGTCTTTGGTCAAACAATGCTCTGATCTATCCTTTGGGAAAGGAGTTGTCCCACTTGGAAATCAAAGATTTGATTAGGACTTCTTCCTGTCATTACTGAACTGTTGGCTTATTTTTGTTCACTTACCTTCTTTTTCACAAGGGATTTGTCCAGGTTTGGATATGAAACCAACTCAAAACCCCTGTGATTCTAGAAAGAGACTGTTGGAACTTCTAAGGTAGAACTCCTGCTTCCTAGTGGATGAGTTGTAGGAAAAGAACCTCTTTCTGGGATGTTAGATTTGTATGCTGCGTTTGTGCAAACATCTAAATTTCCTGGGATCAAGTTTCATATTGGAAAGCCCATGGATTAAGTGGACTAATGATTAAGAAACCCAGTATCTTTCATTGAGCTGTTTGAAGTCATCACTAAATTCATATATATGTGTCAATTGATTCACTTTTAAGTGTCAATTTATTGGTTCAGGAAGAAGTCACATTTCTTATTTTCACTCATCACATTCTAATTAAATTAATGTATCTTCTCTTCCCTAATTCAATAAAAGTGTGAACTTTTGGTGTAGTGGGATCTTGTATCAGTTATTTTTAGTTTTTACCCCTAGTTTCATAATCATTGCATAATATTTAGAGATCAACAAACAAGTATTTTAAAAATAAATACCAAGAACATGACCTTTGAAATTTAAGAGTTAAGAACTTGTGTTATTTTTAAATTCTTTCATATTTTTGTTTAATTTTATATACTTCCTTCATATCTCTTATCCTATAGATGTTTGTTGTAATATGTGTAAATAATGATGATCATAACCTTTTTTCTTTCTTAGTACAATGGCCTCCATGAAGAAAGTTTCATATTTATCCAAGAGGCCAAACTTCAATGGTAAGAATTTGCCTTAGAACAGTGGGAGGAGTTTTTATTCTTTGGAAATAGTTAAGTAATAATGATTCATAAAGAATGATACATAAAGTCTATTTGCACTAGTCATGCAAAAGTGAGAAAGCAAAAAAAAATTGCAAAGATAAAAAGAGTTCTTTGTAGATCCAGATTTGGAACTAACATAGCCATTTTATGGACCATAATGTACACAAGTAACATTTTGCCCTAAAGAATAAACTGAGCCCATATACAATCTTATATTAGGGTTATTGAATTAACAAATATGCAGATCTAACAAAAATCTAAAAGATACCAGTATGAATCTCAAGGACAGTGGTGTTATGTAAGCTTTTCCACACACAGATTTTAAATTGAATAAGCTTAATAAAAGAATGTGTGCAATTCTGTGCAGTGCATAGACTGAAATTATTTTAAAGATGTTTTTTATTTGATGTCTTATTTTGTTGGGAACTTGTACTCCTCAAAATTTTCATACCCTCAGTAAATGCTTATTGAAACTTTTGATGTTTTCCTTTGAAAAGTCAAGAAATATATCTCAGTTTTAAAAACAAATTTTAATTGTCTCATTGACCACTTCTCAGTGTCATTTATTTATTAATCAATTAATTTAATCAGGTTCACTCTGATTTAAGTGCTGGAAAAAACTCTTAAGAGTCATACCAATTGAACTGATTAATGTGTTTCTCATATTTATTACAACTTTCAAAATCTGTTTATTGAATGTTTTAAATAAGATTAAATCACAAGAGATTCTGCTTATCAAATTAGGTATCTGATATATTGTCAGTTTGCTTAAGCAGTGTCATCTCTAAAAACAATTCTTAAAAAGCCTGTTAGCATCTCATGCTAGCAATGCCATACAGTTTTTTTAAGCTCACTTTCTATATAATTAAGAACAAATAATTTATAAGACATATGGTTTCAAAACATATATTTCCAAAATGTGGACTTAAAAGATTCCTTCTTGCAATGGTTTTTTTTTTTTTTTTTGCTTGTTTGTTTTTTTGTTTTGTTTTGTTTTTGGTACTGGTGATTGAACTCTGCTGGTCTTTGCCCTTTGGAGGCAGGCAGACTTCTTGACATGTTTTATGATGGTATCAGTAGGTTGTTAGTTTGATCATGAATTTCTAATACTCAAAATTTTGTTTTTTTCCCCTCTTTCAACATACTGAAGTTCATAGATAGATTCGACATAAGGACCCAGTGTAATGGTTGACTTTTATAAATCAGATATGTTTTTCTATCCTGATGATGAAATGTCTTAGAAATGGCCAAGTTATGTTTTTACAATAATTTATCTATCATTAAACTATCTATTTTGGTAACACCAGACACTCTGAAGCCCCTTAATGCTTATCTCTCCTTATCTTCTGCCAGATAGTTGTAAGAATAGGCAAACATTTGCTTGATTGGCAAGTATTTTTGTGTAAGGATGAGGAGGGGCTTGCTCAGTTCCCTTCTAAGTCAACCAGTTGGACTTGAGTTTTAGGACCTGGCTTGATGCTGCTGAGACTGAAGGCCTTAGTGGACACAGTTGTCATTTGAGACAGGGACTATTGGGCTCAGCGTGGCAGCAGAATGATTTCCACCATAGTTTATCAAATTTCCTGAATTAACAATTCCCCCTTTTCAACACTTTAGTTAAAGATGAATTCTAGATTTTAATGAGAAAATGATAAATATACATGGCACAGGTAGGTAAGAAATGACCTAGAGGCAGTGGAATTGAAGAGCATAAATATGATACAAAGAGAACAAATATAAAAGCAGTGTATTATAATCATTCTTAAGAACTTTATAAAAAAATCATTGCTTTATATTTACTAGCTATGGGTTCTTGCATGGGTGGTGAAGATCAAAAGACATCAGTATATGTAAAGTCCCTGTCTCCATGCCTGGCACATGGAGGATGTACAAGTTGGGCCTTTCCTCTTTATACCTGTGATGGATAGGGATAACAACTGATTAGCATATTTTAATAATAATTGAGAAAAAAATAACTGATGAAATTCTGCTGTGCATGTGCATTTATAGAAATGAAATTCTATTAAAGGTCTTCATAGATACAACCTCAAGGATGATTAGAAACAGACCCCTGTCATTATATACTTTGCATTTATCTTTTGAACCTGTGGCAAATATGAAAATGAGGTTAAGAAAATCCAGAGAAGAGATGGATTTAATAAGTGACACAGATTAGGATGGGAATTTGAAAACCTTTTTCTGTCTGTGGGTTCTGATTTTATGAAGTAGGAACAGAAACATGAAATCAAGATCTAGGCTGTCAGTTTCCTAACACCAGTGACTTACTATAGCCACCCTATATACCACATTCCACTTTGTGCACTGACTTATTTACTATCCAATTTCCTAGACTGGCTCTCAAGAAGACTAGGAAGGAGTGGATAAAGTATTCCTCACCCACTTTGACTTGTGAGTTCTCCTGCCATCCCTCTTACAGCTTGCTTCCCTCCTACCCAATACTCTCCACCTGGTCTTCCCTGCTATGTTTTGCTCCTAGCAAGTTTTCAATTAATCCCCACTGAGGTATTAACGGATAACCAAGTGTTAACTGAAGTGTGAATCCATTCAAGACTATTTCAGTGTTGAAAGCAGGCTCTTTGAAGACCTAAATGTTCAGTTATATAGAGAAAAGACTCCTCAGTCATTAATAGCATCACGATGAGTGGGCTTTTACTCTTGTGACCAACATGCCTCATGGATTAACAGAGATAATGGCAATGACCTTGGAGGGAGAGGTTTAAGGAACTCTGGGAATAGTGGGGAATATCAGAACAGAACAAATCCAAGACAGGTAGGGACTACCGTTTCCAAATATGGAATTTTAAACTTTCAATTCCTTCATAGATTCTATTTTACATCAGATCTGGAGTTTAATACTCTGAGCCTTTTATTTCAAGATGTATACAATTATTGCTTGTTCAACAAATGTTTATACTTTAAACTTTAGTGTCAGTGAAAGTTAAATGCGAAAAGATTGTGCGAACAAGTTAGGAACAGTAAGTTAGAATATAGATAGATAGATAGATATGAAAATGTGTACATAAAATAAGTAAATGTGCTAAGTGATCACTTCAGCCTTAGATGACAATCACTATGCTAAACAAGTTAAAGGGTGCCTAGAGGGGTAGGGGTGTCACAGCATCATTCCTCATCAAATGTTTTGTAAAAAACAGCACACATCATTTTTAGAGGTATGTTACAAAGGTTAAGGAAGACCATTTTTATGTTAAAAATTACTGACATCTGCCATGCATCAGGGTTTCACCTGAGGCATAATTTCTGTGCTTTCGCTGTTAGTTTTAATTTTAAAGAAGGAGGTTTTAAAACGTGATGAAAGATTCCTATTGTATCATTAAGAAAGCATTTCTTCAAATTCTGATGTAGACAGATGAGGCTGGGAACTGGAAGTAATGGTGGAGGGTGGACCGGCTATCATCTGAACCACGCATGGAGCAGGAATTGAAACATTCTAAGATGCCTGGCAAGGCTCCCTGCAACTAGGTTAAAATAAATTCCTTTGTTGGGGGAAAATTAGTACATTAGTATTCTCTAAGTTATCTGATAAGTGTTTAGGTCATTAGGGCTTCTGTGAATTACAGTGGCAGATTCTGTGTCCTTCTCCTGTGAGTTAGCACAGTAGAAATGAGGGAAATTAAGGAAGACCTCTTTGAATGAGTTAAAAATAGTAGCTTTTCCTTTCATTTAAATTACAGATTGTGCATTCATTTTAATCCCAGATTTAAATTTATAAATTAATAGTAATTATTGAGTTCTGTTTTAATATCTTTTGGAAAACGTTGCACAAGTGTCATCTGAGATTGAAGTGGAAATAGATGTACTAGGTATTACTATTCAAATAGCTCCTGAAGTTTTGGAACCTACAACAAATTTTCAAAGGTCATAACTTTGAGAGATGTAGTTTCGGCCAACATATCTAAAAATTCAAACGGGGACATTTTTTAACATTGCGTACTCTTTTGGCTTCCAGAAATCTCCTGAATTACAATGCAATGTTCACTTCACTTGACTCCTTTAAGTACATGGGAGAATCTTTTCATCTGATTCTGTTTACAGGGTCTAATTTTTGAATGATTGTCAGTTTATTTTGAATATACATAGAAAAGTCATGAAGAATTGGATATCAGGGCATCAAAGGGCTCTTCTCATTTTGTAGGAAAATAATATAGAAGGCTTTTAAGGTTTTTGGTTTAGATCCTAGAACATAAAATACAGTTGCCAAGGAGTTTCCATAAAGCCATTAAAATGCACCTGCACCGTGTATGAGACTTAGACGCACTCAAATAGCCTATGTGGTAATGATTCTACCTTTAAAACGAAAAAAGAAAGGTTTCGGCCTTTTAACCTAATCCAGAAATCCACAACAAACTACATTTCCTGAGTTAGGCAGATCTCCCCAGACCCTGTGATGGCCTTGCTGCAGGGCTGAGTTCAGTCCAGGAGGTTTGCAGGAGAGAAGGAACCCAGCATTCTCACTTGGTGAAGCATAAAGTTTTCTTCTTATCTCATTTCCCACCTCTGCCCGACCACCCTTAAAACTGCAGAGGAGGAGCCACGAAGAGAGACCACAGACTCTTAAAGAGATAAAGCCAGGCGCAGAGAGAATGAGCAGGCTGTCTTGGGAGCACGCGAACCTCTTCTTGGGGGGAGAGGTTAGAAAGCAGACACAGACTCCTAGGCCAGGAGCTACGGCATCCTCCGGCTCCAGCGGAGCAGCACATCCGGAGCCCACTCACTGCAGCTGGGATTCCGGGAGAGGAAGGTGGGACGTGAGGAGGTGGAAGAGGGGAAGGAGGAGGCGGGGGAGGGAGGGAGGGAGGGGCGGGTGAACCGGGGGAGACGCGAGCGCCCGGCGCGGGGGGCGGGGGGCGGGGAGCGGGGGACGGGGCGCGCGCGGGCGCAGGAGCTGAGTGGACGGCGCGTGCGGCAGCTCCGGAAAGCGGGGAGTTGGCAGAGCTGGGCTGCATTTCCAGCAGGAGCTTCGAGCGCAGAGCCGGCGCACAACAAGGTGATGTGCTAAGGAGCGGGTTCTTTCTCTGCTCGCTAAGGGTGCTGCGCCCGGGGCCTCCTGCCGTGTACCCGCTCTCCTCCCTGGGGTCTTCGTGCGCGTGAGCGCGGGGTTGGGGGCAAAGCCCGGGGGAGGAGACATCCCTGTGCCTGCTCGTCCCTGGCTCCCTCCACTCCCATTGCTGCTGATGCATGTCTTCCACGGGCGCCCCGGTCTCTGTACCCCTTCTCTGACCCTGCCTGCGCCTTCCCAACCCGGCTGCGTCTCTGTTTCCAGATGCTCAAGGTGTCAGCCGTACTGTGCGTGTGTGCAGCCGCTTGGTGCAGCCAGGCTCTCGCAGCCGCCGCGGCCGTGGCTGCGGCCGGGGGGCGGTCGGACGGCGGTAATTTTCTGGACGATAAACAATGGCTCACCACAGTCTCTCAGTATGACAAGGAAGTCGGACAGTGGAACAAATTCCGAGACGTAAGTGCTGCGCGCTCGGATCCCCAGGCGCACGCGCTCAGTTCCGAGGCGAGGGGTCACAGTGGCCGGGAAGGGTGGGAAACGATTTGGGGGTTCAGAGCTGCGCACCGCCGCGGAGAACTTAGCGGTTCTCTGCTCACCTCCTGGCTGGGACAGGGGACGATTGGCTTTGGTGAATACACAGGAGTTCGGGTCACACCAGGTTCCCACTGTGCCCCCTCCCACCCTCCCCCTGTCCCCCCATTCCCCGAACCCCACAGGCTTGCAAAGTGCTGGCTCTGCCTTCTCAACTTTTGAATGGTGATCCCGGCGCTGGTAAACACAGCAGATGCGCCTCTGCGTTGTATTGTTACTAAAGTGACTAGGATCGATCCCGTTGCTAATGGTCCATTAAGGAATTTGAGGGAGGAGGCAGGAAGATGTAAGGTTTATAAATGCCCGCTCTCCGAGAGTAGGAGGTTGTTTGGCGGCACCAGTCGGCAGAAGTTGAACTGCTCCTGATTACATAAAATTGCTCATCTGATTTGTGTTTCAGCGCTCACTTTAATGCAGAGCATGTTTGCAATGCATTTGGTTACGTCTTCTCCAAAATTAAGCACCCCTGTAAAATCCAAGGTGCAGGAACATCGCAGGGGGCGGGGATGACAGCGATGGAAGTGTTGAAGTGTAGAACCCCTCGGAGAGTTTCCTCCAGGGTTGTTAAGAGGGAGCTAGTTTTAAAGACGCCAGACATTTGTTGGCTTGGAGCCAGAGGCCAGGACTGCTAGATATTTTTTTCTCCGTTTGATCTGAATGGAGCCCGGTGAGAGCGGCTTCATCCAGAGCGCAGTTCGTAGAGACACATTCAACTTAGCTGTTCTGGGAGGAGGCCGCGCTGATCGCTGAATACCGCCTCCAGCCACCCTTTAGGGAGAGAGAGTGATTCACAGACACACTGGCAACCCTTCCCGTGACATATGAGAGGATTTCTGTGGAGGCCATCTGCAGCGCTCTGCGCGGAGATGAGTTAACTTCTCTCATCAGCTGACTCTGTCACGATTTGGGAAAATAACTGGAAGCTTGGGCTAGTTTTCATCTTGGCTGCTTTACCCCTTGCTCTCAGCCACCCCTCCATAAAGTAACTGATAAGCCAGATCCCACACAGGGATTCTGAAGAAAAGGTAATTTGACTTTAAATTTAGGTGTCGCTATTTGTGTCTGGGCTTACAGATAGGATAAAAAAAAGATAATGGTATTACTTAATGGAGGATTTAATCTTACATGCTTTGTGAACAAGCTCAAACATTCAATTGCTAAATGAAGATTCGCAAAAGCAAACAGCGTACATATTTTAAGTTTATAATCACATTAAATCCAATTTTAAAAGGAAACAAATGAGGTAGTTATGAACCTGGAGAGAATTTGTTCATCATGCTCTCATTTAGTAAAAAAAAAAAAAAAGACAATTTTGTCAGTAGTTGAACAATACTTAATGTTTTTACATTTATTTATGTAGTAGATGCTTTAATGTGGTTTAATGAATTTTGGCCTTTCTTCATTAAAATATATTTTCAATCTTTTATATCTAGTGTTCTCTTAATGTAGTTAAATTACTTTATTTACTTTTTTTTTGCAAAGTGAGCAGCCTACTTTGCTCAGTTTGAATGTTTTTGATTTAAGCTATCATGCCAAGCTGAAATGCCCACTGCAGAACTAAACATTCTAGAATTAGTGCAGCCAACTTCTATAGAGATGGATTATTTTATTGCTATAGTATTTTCAGTATTATTATGTGCTCTCAAGGGAAAGCCCATCAAAATTGTATGTAAATCTACATAAGGGCTTTATTGAGATATTTTGAGCCAGTAACTGTTTGGAAGTACATGCAGTACATGAAAATATAATAGTAATTTATTTGAAAATCTTATATGAGGTTTTAGAATTGCCATTTCAGTAATACAATTACAGTTTTGAGAAGATGATTTCTGGAAGGCATGAGAAAGATAAGCAGTATCATTCTCTCCCTTTAACCACCTGTTGCTCATTATTGACATGATAAAATGTTCACTGACAGCGTAGCTTTGCAAATCATAACTCAGAATGCATAAGGTAGAATTCCTGTTTAGATTCTCCACCCCACTGCTCTTTCTATCTTTTCTTTTCCTTTGGGGGGAATTATTAGCTTAATTTTTCTCATGCATTTTCAGGATTTTTTTTAAAGTTCATTTTTGGCTGGAAACACATAATTGTAAGACTTTGTTTCAAATAAGAGTTCATATCTGAATCTACCTTTAAAGGTTCTGTATGAACATTTATATCTGAAATAACATTTACATACTCAGTTTATGGAGTGGCAAAGAAACAAGGAAGTCTGAATCTCTTCTTGTAGAAACAACTTAATGGAAGTACTTTGTTGCATGGTTCTCGTCCTTTAAAATATAATTAATGTCATTTAGAAAGAAAAACCTTTGTGATGGTTCAGCATAACTAATTACAACATTAATCCTTTCTTGTGAATGACTGTTCTACAGAATTGAGGTTATTTTATAAGTTGCACCTTTAATTTTGTCTTCTTTTGAATTATATTTGAAAATTATTGAATATTATGTGAAAACACAAGATATGATTATTTTAATTGAATAATCTAACAGTAAATGTTTATTTTCATATTTAATATAAATGTTTACATATCTTTGTTTATACTAAAGTTTTAGGGGCAGGGAGCATGGACAGGAAGTGTTATGAGAAAGTAAATGATAGGAAGTTTTATGAGAGAGTAGATGAATGTAGGAAAAATGGCCCTGGTGGTTCATTGCCTCAATATAAATCAAGGAAATAATAAAAGCAAAGATGAGCTTATCATGAATAAGTATTAACAAAAAAGAAGCTTCAAATAATTTTGAGCACTGCATACTAATAATGTTTCTCAAAATAAAATTGTGAAAATTTCACATTTAAAAAATAAGTGTAATAGGGCCGGGGATTTAGCTCAGTGGTTTCGCCACCTGCTGCGCAAGCGCAAGGACCCAAGGACCCGAGTTTGATCCCCGGTACCCCCCCCCAAAATGTGTAATAGAGCCACTATGTTATATTCAGGGTATAATTATATAAGGTTAAAATGAAAAAGGGACTGGGGGTTTAACTCAGTGGTAGAGCATATGTTAACCTGAGTGAGGCCCTGGGTTCAAGCTACAATATCAAAAATTAATAATAATAATAAACTCCCAAGCCTCCTCTCCTAATGGGATATGTTTAGTAAATATACTGGTGGTTTTCTTTTCTTTTCTTACACTGCTGGGTAATGATAAAATCAAGAACTCAAGAGTCCCCAGTGGGAAAATACTGGGAGTACGAATATGTTCTCCCAGATCAGTGATATAAAGCACTTTCACTATTTTCTTGCATACATATTTGGAGATTTGGAAATCAGGGATATTATGAAGAAACTAAAACATATCATATGGCTCACACATTACATATTTCAACCATCTATATTTTATAAATCCAACTAAACCATACAATTTATTATGTAATAAATGAGTACAGAATTTCAAACCCAGTGACTTAATTGGTAATGCATGATATAACATAATCATCAGCCCTATATATTATTGATTTCACTGAAGTACATGAACTCATTAAGAATGATAGGAAAGGTAAAATATGATAACCCCTCAAATAGTGTATGTTCAAAGCAGTACAATAAAACTCTAGCAAAAGTAATGATGATAGCTATGTTAATTTTAATAAATCACATAATAAAATCAACATTTTACCATTAAAATAAAACTTAAAGAAAGTTCTAGATGAGTTTTATTCTCCAATAAAAATACCTGGGGCTCACTTTGTATTTTAAGAAATGGTTACCATAGTCAACTTCAATTTACATGTATTTCTTAAGTGATTGTTAATAATCTGTAGATACATTAAAACCCTACATCTTAACTTTAAAAAATTTAAGTTTATAGCATTAAAAAATTAAGACTTTAGCGTTTTTAGCATTTAAGTTCTTTAGTGTTAGCTAAAGGATAAGCACATTATAAAAATGTAACATACAGACTGAATTTTCTGAGACATTCCAGTTATAATTTGACTTCATAAAAATGTTTGATTTGGTGATACTAAGAAAACCTTTCTAAACTTTTTAATTTCCATTTTTCATCTGAGTAGAGATTCTTTGGTGAACAGATAAGTGGAGAGATAATAGTTAAGAGAGCTGATATTTAAGGGTATTTCCTTACAGCTTAGTGGACTACAGAAAAGTGAGGATCCCTGAGAGTCTATCAAATTTTACTGTTATTAAAAGTAAATAAAACAGTTGGTTTCTATGGCTACTCTTATATTGCTTTATAAGACATTAAAGTTAAAACATTGAAAAACTTTAAACGTGCTTCCTTTCTTATTTTTAAGGTGGATTTTGTGTCCGGGTTGCATTTCTTAAATAGCAGGCATGCACTTAGAAGGAAGCAGGAACTCTCCTTGGTGCTGCCTTAGTAGGAGGTAGCAGTTATTCTATTGCCTGTTTCAACAATATATATCGAAAGTAAAATTAAAGAATAATTAATAATTTAGATAAACTGAGCTCAGTAAACTAGTCTCTCTCTTCAATAATATTTTATAGTATGTATCCAATTCTTAAGGAAATGTACATTTTTATCATTTCACATTATAAAACAATATTTGTCACAGTGGCAATTGTTAGTTTATAATGACAAGAACATAGGGTTTCCTTAGGAATGCTTCACAGTTAGTTCATCTTCCTGGGTGTTTTTCTTTGCATCTTTTTTTATTATTATAGGCACTGTGTTTAGTCTTTAAAAGCTTTGCCCATTATACATATAAAATACATAATATATAATATGTAGCAAAATATAATATATAACAATATATAATATTTAGTATTCATATTTTCAGGTCAGTGAAGTAGTATTCATATTGGCTGTTACTCATTTTTTTTAAGTCCTGAGGAGATTTCCTCTAGAGAGAGGTAACTGACTTCTTAAGAGAAGCGTTAACTAGTCTTTGACAATTCTGGGGTCAGTGAGTAACTGCAAAACCAAAGAACTCCTGGATTCCTTTCCTTGTCATGTGAGTCCTAGTTATGGCTTGATTGTGGTAGTAACTCTACATCCTTATTCCTTAACTCTGTCAGTTCCACTCCCACTCACCAGACAGGATTAATGTCCACTGATCTGCTAGTTTCTGGAGAGCTATCTTAGAAAGAGATGGTATCACATTAGCACGCTCCATCAGGAAGTATGAATTGGTGGTACTATATTTAGTCTGTCTCCCATGGGTTCACCCAAACAAAAATTATAAATAAGCAGGTAGTACTTTTCTTTTTCTCTTATAAATTCTCGTGAATTAATAGAAAAGTATAGAAAAATACTATTCTCTCTATGTATATTATATATATATTCATATATACCTATACAGATCAATGCATAAATGTACATATAGTATAAATATACTCTACATATGTGTCTTCAAATAGAGTAAAAATATTAGTGTCTTCAAATAGAGTCAGATAAAGGAATGTGAAAATCAAGGGAATTATAGGTATTATAATACATATGTATACATACACTATAGGTGTAGCATATATATATTATTCATATATTTGTTATATGTAAAATACCAAGTTAAAAGCCAGCAACCCCTGCAAAATAAGACATGTTGGGTTTTTTGTTTTGTTTTTTCCTGTTTAAGGTTTCTGCACCTCATGATTTGAGAAGATGATCTCATTTGCTGTTACACTTGTGACCACTGTGTACTTCTTGGTTCTTATAGGATGTTACCTCATTTTATATTACATACTTAAATTTTTAAGCTACATATGCAAAAGGGACATCAAGAACTGATTTAAAGCATTTATTTTCTATTCTTACAGTAAAACTACTGGTTTGGATGCTTTTAGATCTCATGGTTCTGACTCAGTGACATTTATGTTCTTACTCACTTTTAGTTTTCATGATTTCATGATCTGGGTCACAATTTTTTTTTACATTTATGTACTGACTTTTAAAGGTTGATCTTTAAGTCTTGCAGATACACCATCCAACTCCCAGAGCTCTTGGAATAGTTATGTCTTTTCCTATTTATGAAAATCCTTTAATCCTTTCTCCTCTTTCCCCTAGCATTAGTGCAATAGCTAGTTCAGAGTTAGCATTAGAAAATACATAAAGGAAGAAATACTGTATTCAGTGTCCTTGCCAATTCTTCCCTGACCAACTCCATTTCTGATTCCCCTCAAACCCAGTTGCAATTAAAATAAGAATTTAGTTATTATAAAATATACAGTTTCAAGAACTGAACTTCTCCAGTCCTACATGTTTAAATATGCACCAAGAATGGAAATGCTACACCAAAACTGTCAAGTTCAGTTTAGAATAGTCAACAGTAGTTGGTAATAATATGGCTCTTGGCACTCCCTCTGTCAAGTCATCCAGTGCTTTTCATATAGTTTCTCTTTGGCCACATGATTTGTTGCTCTAAAATCTTTAAATATTTTTACTGTGTGTGAAGGACCATCAAACAACACTATCTTCTTTCTTCTATCACTGCACTTTGATGAAGGGTGATGTGGCTGAACCCCAATATTCCAAGGCAGTCCAGTTTTATTTCTTTCACTTCTGCCTCATTTGTAATTCCTAATGGATTAATCAGAGATAGTTTAAGTTTCTACCAGTAAGGAGATCTTGGATCAGGAAGAAATACTATAAAATCAGAGTACCTTTATTAAGATAAAATTTGAATTCCCAACCATATAACCATCAAGATGTATATGTAGAGCTAGGTGGTAATTCAGAGGTACAGCACTTACCTAGTGCAAGCAAGGCCCTGGATTTGACTCCCAGAAACATACAGACATGCACATGCACACATACCCAGGTGTATATTTAGAGTTAGACTTTCAGGTTTGGTCCTTCTAGCAGGGTCCTCCATAAGTGGCTCTTTTCTATCTAGCAGAAAGAATTTCTGATAAAACATAGAGCAAGAAGCTTATTCCAGACTTGACCTGAAAATGGTCATACATGGCTTCTACATGTATCCCACAGACCTGAACTTATTTACATAGCTATACCTAGTCACAAAGGATTCTGGGAAATTTCGTCTCTAACAAGGAAAGAATAAAAGTAAAAGAAAGAAGTAATTCCTGAGACAGGGAAAAATATTAGTATATACTATATGATCATGTCCTATTAATGGCCTACTGTCTCTTGAATGTATTTTCAACCACTGTGCCTATTGATAAGAAGTTTTACCCACAAGTTGTTTGCTTTGCCTGCAATATGTTCCTCCCTAGCTTTGTATCATTCTTCTATCCTCTGAGCCATGAAGGACAGGCTGAGCAGTGCCAGCCAGGGCAAAATTGGACTGTGTGATACCGAGGTTGCCCATGTAGGAGTTTGGCAAGTAGTGGGCTAATTTCTAAGAGGAAATACTGATTGGTCAGAACCAAGGTACAGTGTCCAGTAGCTTATCACACTAAAGCTAATGACCAATCCTATTTTCTTTTAGTGAAATCACTTAGCATACTTTATGGGAAGTGGTTTTTTTTTTTTTTTTTTTTTTTTTTTTAGCTGAGGGTCCAGAATGCTTTTACATGAAGCATTAATCATGATTGCTAGTGGGAGAGATGGAAGTTAGAATTTATTTTTCAGCGCCCTTAATTTGAATGACAAGATACTCTCTTGCAGCCAAGGTTGTATCTCATCTGATTGAGAAAAGAAAGGAAAATATCAGTAATGGAAGGTAATAGTATGATAGCAAAATAATGCTAGTATACTGACATGATACTAATATACTACTAGAAATGATAGAACACTACTAGAAATGATGCCATTGCTAGGTTTAAGTAGCTCTTAGTCTTGGAAGCAGAGAACAATCTTTGTGGCACTAGTATCTCTGGAACAGTTAGAAAAGAGAAAGTGCAGCAAGTCAGATTTGTCAGACCTGCCATGCGGACTTTGCACTTTGGATTTTGTTACTTGCCATTGCAGACAGTTGGCAGCTAGAGTGCCTTAGCTCCTCACCTGTATGGCAGAGATGGCAAATTTCATGGCTTGTCTATCAGGTTTTTGTAATACTACTTGCTGAAGGAAAAAAAATTAGTTTGGATTTATCTTTCCTTCTTTTGTATTAATAGCATTATTTTGCAAATGGTGATTATACACTTTTTGTGTAAAGTATTATTGAGAACAGTAATAGAGTGTACTTATATCCAAGATTTAAAAAAACGGTAGATAAATAGTCTTTGTAAAATCACTCTGCCTCTGAAATCATGCAATTACTTGCAAAGTATTTATGCTTTCCCCAATATTTTTCCACCGGAAGTCATCTGGCCTTCAGTTTCTTGGTTACAAGCTGTTTCCTTTATTAGGGAAATAATGCCCCTAACCAGAAATGTCATTTCCTGTCTTTAAACAATTGTAACAGATTTTTCTGTTAAGCATGACCTAATACAATTTTTATTCCTTCTTTCAGAAATAGCACTATGCTATTTCATTGGTTCATTTGATAGTTTTTAAATATGCTTGATAATAACGATAATCTTTAAGGTTTTATGAGATAAAATCATTTTTGTGTACAGCTTTTGTGATTTTAATATTTTGGGCTGATGTTATCCTTATTATAAAATAAGAATGGTTTAAAAATTCAGTATCAGAAAAATGTTATTATATTATTATTTTTTAAAATATTATTTATACTATTTCAACATGAAAACATTTTAAGTACCTTGTAGTAACCGCAATGTGTAATCATATTACTTTGTTAGGTTTTAGCATTTGGTAGTTTGGTTTAATATTAATGTAATTTAGAAAATAAATTATAATGTGTGTTAGTATTTTGAATACATGGTTAAACAGCAAGTGGCAAATATTTTTACTGTGTCCTTTTCCATAACATTCTTTTCAGTGCTACCTGATTTTTAGAATTAATAATATGCTGGTTTGCCTATTTTAAGCTACTTAATATACTATCTGAGTAATAACATACCACAGTTTCCTATATTTTTGAATACACAAAATAATATAAATTATATTTTAACCTTTCTAGGTTATTTTAAAAATGGATGGCCTTTATTCCAATAACTAACCAATGGTGATAATTATGTCAATATAAAATATTTGAAAATTTGACATTATCTATGCATAATTATATATAAATATATAACTATAAATAATTTAAATTATAAATAAAATGATAATGATAAAAGTTGATAGGGAATAGAGGGTCAGAATTTATGAAGTAAATATAATTTTATTGGAAAGTGTAATTGGAAATGATTAGAACATTTAAATTCAGTTAATGATTGTTAATATAAACAAACAAGTTTGAGATAAATTAATGCATAGGTTTTCTGTATTTTAGATATAAATATGGTACTCAAAAGTTTTATTCACAGTGACTACACAAGATGATAATGGCAACAAACTGTTTTCAGATGAGGAAAATACTAAAAATATAAATTAATGAGAGTCTTTCTGGAACAGAAATTTATAAGATAACAAACACTTTAATAGGGCATATTATAGGACAGTAATTGTACATTTTTAAATGTATTAATTAGTAATTCTCTGTAAGGAATATATGATTATTAATCAATTATGTAGCTAAGGAAACTGAGGCCCAAGGGCACATAGCTAGTAGTCTCTAATACAGATACTTTCTGACCTATGGTCAGATTACATCCTGATAAACCCATCATGAGTCAAAAATGTGTCCAATCCACTTATCCTGCCAAACTTCGCAGTGTAGCAATATCATGTATTGCAGAGTGTTAGTTGTTTACCTTGTGACTGTGTGGTTGTCCAGGAACTGCAGCTGCTCCTTCTGCTCAGCATGGAGAGAAAGCATCACACTGCTAGCCTGGGAAAAGATCAAATTCTAAGTACAGTTTCTCCTGGGTATTGCTTTCACATCCTCATAAGTTTGAAAAATTTGTAACTGAATTGTTTTCAGTTGGGGAAACCATATAGAGTGGTATTTGGGCTCTAGAGTCCTTCTTCCTAATCACTATGGAAAGCAATATATATTTCACCCTCCTTTCAGGCGCTGGCAGTCACCCTTCTACTTTGTGTGAATTTGGCTTTAGATATCCCATAAAAATGAAATAATGCAGTATATGTATTTTGTGATTGGTTTTTTTTTTTTTGTATAATGTACTCAGCGTTCATCCATGCTGTGCCATGTAACAGATTTCCTTCTTTATAAAGATGAGATATTATTCTACTGTGTGTATACACTACATTTTGTTCATTTATCTATTGACAGACATTTGGGTTACTTCTACCTCTTGGCTCCTGTGAATAAATACTGAATGAACCCACTTTCAATTCTTTTGAATATATACTGGAAGTGGAAGTTCTGTATTACATAGTAATTGTACTTTTAATTGTTTTTAGGAATGGTGTATTTTCCATAGTGCTTGCCCCATGTCACGTTCTCATCAATTGTATGCTAGGTTCCAATTTCTCCACCTTATTTTCTCTGAAGCTTATTTTCTGTTTTTGTGATCAAGCCATAAATGCTTATGTAGTGATAAACCATTGTGGTTTTGATTTATGTTTTCCTGATGACTAGTAATATCTAGCATGCTTCCCTATGCTTGTTAGCCATTTATATATCATATCTGGAGAAATGTCCATTGAAGTTCTTTGCCCATGAATTCGATTTTTTTAATTTTCAGTAAAATCTTTTATTCACTTAAAAGGTAGACATAATTCTCTAAAAATCGTATTTGTTTGTTTTCTTATGTATAATAGTTGACTACTTTGAACGAGTTACTGTAGGAAACTCAAAAGGGCTTTCTCACTTTTGAAATGTTATTCTTAGATCATTTAATAGCTGCATTGTTTCTATTTTCTTATCTGAAAAGATTTGGAATTTTCATGAAAATTTTGTTGTCTTGTAAACAGAATCACAGTGATCGTTTTGTAATTTGACCAGTTCATCTTGAAGTTATGAGAGAATACTTCTGGTAGCTTACCCTTCATTATCTTACAAAAGTCAGTAATTGCATATCACATACTGTTTGAAGATAATATTTATCCCTACAGGGATACCGCATCTCATATGAGAATATTACTGGTATTTTTATCAGTGAGTATTTTTTTTTATCATAGTGCACTTCTGAATATCTTAAATTAGCCATAATGGTTCTAAAAGGAATGCTAATATGTACTTGCAGTTGTTGTTTGACTTATACCATTTTGGGGCACTGTTAGGCACAACTAAATAGTACTAAAAATCTTAATCATTGAACATGATTCTCTGTTTTGGATTCTCTACTTTGGAGTTTTGTAACAAAAGAGGAAAATTAATTGACACATTTGGAGAAATATAGAACGAGTTCAAATTAAATGATTTCTGTGTTTTGTTTTTATTAATGCTAGGTGATATTGGGTTTATTTATTGCTCATTTTTTATACTTAGTGTTTATATGAAAGAAATGGTTATATGGGATATTCTTTGATGAAATTTACAATAAATCTTACAATTAATTTGAAGCTTTAATATTGAGTGTACCAGATAATTCTCTAAATATTTGATTCTTAATTTAAGCAAAACCCATTTAGCAAGAACAAAAGAAGGAAAGGGAACAATAATGCACCAACTTAGCACAATTTTCTCCACATATATTAAGCATTGTATTCCTGAATATAGTAAAATACTCACTAGATACATGTCCTAAATATAGTGATTTTATAGCCCCTTAATCATAGCTTATTTTTGCTTTTCTATCACCAGGCTACTTGTGACTTTCAAAATATTTACATAGGATACTATAGGCAGGATACTTTGAAATATGAGCTTGCTAATTATCTTGGCTCTGGGTATTAGCATCTGCTGAAGAACCAGTTTTGAAAGATCAGGGAATATTTATAGGCCTTTCATGGCCTACAGTATAGCATGAAATTATAGACAGCCTCCTCGTCTCCCAGTAAGGCTTTCTAAAATGCCCTTGGCAACATTTGATATTCTCATCTGTCCCTGAGGCAGTCAGCTTCATCTAAAAGGAACATTCCCTGGGGCAAGATTTTTTCAGAATATTGTATCAACAGCATTAACCTAATATTACCTGATAAATCTTTCTTTGAGATAAAATGTAATTTCTTTCAGTTGAGATGTTGTACACTTTAGAGTTTTAAAGGACTATTATACTTACTGAAGTGGTGTGAATTAAATGCACCCACCACGCTGATAACTAGGGGAAGGCTAGTTTAGAACCTGTGAAATTTGGAAGTAACCAAAGGTAAGTACAATTTTTACATAAATCAAAACATTTAGCAATATTATCCCCAGAATTCCTCACTCATTAAACATACCACCTTGGCTTGTTAATATTAATATCACTTAAACCATTTATTTCTGAATTGACAGTTTTCTCTAAGTCCACAGATTTTTCTAAGTGAAACTTTTAAAAACTTGATAAAACTGCCAAAAGGAGCTGTCATGTTTAATTCAGATAACAAATTAGTAGTTAAGGTAGGCAAAGACATCCTGCATCATCTTTAAAGAATAAAATACATTTGAAAAAAGAATTTTTTGAACGTACAGCATGTATCATTCTCCATGTGATTGAAAACCACAAGGAGTTTTCTAGATCACTGAATGAGATCTAAGTAGCTGAAAGCTACTCGGATTTTGATGCCAAAAGCCTTGTGTTTATTCTTGGAATCAACGCCCCTTTATTTAATTATGCTGTTGACTCTGATATATGAATTGTAGAGAGAGTAAAGAAAGGTTGGCATCACCCCCAAAGATGATAAAAGCAAAAGCAAACCTAAAGTTCTTCTCCTGCCTGGTTGCTACTCTTTTTACCATAGTCAGAAGTAGAGTAAAACATCTAAATGTCAGTTAATATCTGCAGAAGAGCTCAGATGTTAATTGTACCCTTAACACAATATCATTGTCGAGCTAATAGTAATTCCTTCAATTCTGATTTATTTGTCTATGTGCTTCTAATTAACCTTAATGTTTCCTTAGTGCCAAACCTGTTACCTTGGACTACTCAAAGATAAAATTTTTGTTGTCATATCTGGTGATTCATGCCTACAATCCCACACTCTTGGAACCTGAAACAGGAGAATTTCAAGTTTGAGCCTAGCCAGTTCAATTTAGAAATTTAGTGAGACTCTATCTCAAAACAAAGAAGGCCCTAGGTTCAATCCCCAATCTTTTGTGTAGTAATGATTTCTTAGGATGTGTAACTGAAAAATCATGTTCATTTTTAGTTATTGACCTGGAAAAATGACAGCAGGGAGCCAGATCTGACACTTGAGGAACTGGCCCTTGCGCCTTAGGTCATTTTTATGGAAGGAATTAAGGCAAGGCACATAGGTGTCCTTGCAGGAGTATAGGCAGAGTTTATTGTAAGGTAGATCGATAGAAATGTCTATTTTCAAGCAAGAAGCCAGGCAGTGCCATGCAGACATCCACACCAAGTACTTTGAATTTCTTTTGATGCATACAAGACTTGTAACTATGGTAATCGTGATGTTTGTGGACATTTTTTAGAGATTAATTTGGAATTGTGAACTGCCTTCCTTGTTATGTTCAATTGGTCAACACCTCACCCCATTCCTGTGCTCTATTGTAAGAAACTTAGGAAAAAAGGTCTCAGTCCAAGATGGGAGGGTTTTTAAGAAACCACCTTTCTAGTGCAAGGATGCTCTGTAGTCTGTGACAACTAGGAATGTTGTAATGTTTTCTGGAAATAGATAATTTGTGTCTTGGAGTCTGAGGCCTAATAAATGATTATACTATACACTGAGTTCTTTGTTTCTTCCTTTAACTGTACCAGGGAAAGCATGCTATACTGTATCCTCTTTTTCCCTCATCTGCTAATGTTTGTGTAATCAACCCGACTAAAAGAGAAGTCAATATAATTGTCATGTTTTTGTTGTTGGATTAGACTGATTTCTTTTTTCTTTTTCTTTTTTCTTTAAAGTGTTGTAGATTGAACCCAGGGCCTCTAGCATGCTAGGTAAACACTTTACAAATGAAGTATGCTCCCAACCCAAACTGATATTTTTGATTTCTTTTTGTTGAATGAAAACCCTTCTGTGTATTGTGGTTTGTGGGTTTATTATTTTTTTAATGAATGAAACTGTATATTTAAGGTGCTTTCTCCTAGATGGCACAATAAAATTCCACAATTCAATTTTCATAGGAATGTCATTTATTAATGTCATTTAGCTACTCAGTGAAAATACCCATTTAAGAATTTTACATAAATTACACATTTAGTAATGAAGATTTTTCCCTCTAAAATATGTAATTATAGTATCTATAAATTGTACATATTAATGGGGTTCAGTGTGATATTTCAACATATGTTTATAGCATGCATTTTCTAAATCCAGACTCCCAAAGTTGTTATTTATTTTTTTCTTATATAAATATTGACTATAGGGCCGGGGATTTAGCTCAGTGGTTCCAGCGCCTGCCTTGCAAGTGCAAGGTCCTGAGTTTGATCCCTGGTACCAAAAAAAAAAAAAAAATTGACTATAAACATGGGTGCATATATATCGTTATGATATGATTCTTTTAATTCTTTTGGGAAAATACCCAGCAGGGAACTGAAGTGTAAATAAGCATCAAAATATATAATAGATAATGTGAAATAGGAAGAAAAGTTCCAAAGGGGAGGGGAAGTGGGAATGGTAGAGGAAAGGAATAAAATGAGAAAAGAAAAAAAAAAAAAAAACAGACACAAAGTCTTTATAAATATGAAGGGGTGGAGTGGTTGAAGGGAGGGCAAGGGAATGAAGAAAAATATAAGAACCAAGATATATTATGTAAAGGGGCAAGTTCCTAATGCCAAATGTCACCATATTGTATACCTAAAATGTACCAATAAAATTAATGAATTAAAAAAATTGACTAAATCACATGGAAACTAAAATAAGCTATATAAAGAACATATTATCATAGAATATGTGTTATTCAAATTAAGTGGTATATTTTCTAAGTTTGTGTATTATTTTTGATAATAGAAGAAGTGTAACTCCCCATTTGCTAGATGTCAGATGTGCCAAGTTCATGTCCCCCAAAATCAAAGAACGAATTCTAAGGAACAGTGGAGGTTAAGAGTAGGAAAGATTTATTGAAAAAGAGCTCGAGAGAGACAGGAGGGGGTCCCAAAAGTGGGCTGCCACTGAGACCCTTTGTTAGGGGTACTTTATACAGCAAAGGCACAATGTGGGTACAAAGTGGGTCAAACTACAATCAACCTATATGATTACAAGTATAGCTGCTTAACTAATATTGGTTCAATAGGGAACTAAGTCAGTGTAACAAGGGTACGTGGAAAGAACAAAAGGCATTTTTGGGAAGGAATGGGTTTGAATGCTTGGTCATCCACCTGGGCAACTGATGCTCATCTGGACTTCCTGGACCAGGTGGTGCTAGATTATAGTTTAATTCCAAGTTACTGCTTATCCTTTTAGGAGGTTTGTAGGTCTGGCCACTGCATCTTTATCTGGTCTTCTTTGGATGCACCTCCAGGCACAATGTTTATGTCTATTTTTTTAGCTGACTTCCTTGAGAGTACAGTCATTCTCTGAGTGTATAATAATTTCTATCTAGGGCCAGGAATTTAGCTCAGTGGTTTCGCCGCCTGCTGCACAAGTGCAAGGACCTGAGTTAGATACCTCGTACCAATAATAATAATAATAATAATAATAATAATAATTTCTATCTAACTTAGCTGCTATAGTATTTTCATTTGTATTATAATCTTAATTGAAATAATTTTATAAATTGACTGACTTTAGGACACTCAAATTATTTTTAACTTCTGGTGTTTGCTTTGGAATTCAAATTCTTTAATAAAAAGCAAATAAGGCAGCAACAAACGTTACCTCAGTTGAAAACATTGAATTATTTTTAATAATTTAACAAATTATCACTGAAATAAGGCAATTCAAACATGTGGCAAAGAAATTAATTTCTAAGCTATGATCAACCTCATTTAGTTTAAGAATTCCCTGGGCCAATGATTTAGCTCAGTGGTTACACCGCCTGTTTTGAAAGCACAAGGACCTGAGCTCGATCCCTGATACAAAAAAAGAAAAAAAAAAAAAGAATTCCCTGTAATGTTGTCATTCAAATTTGAGTGTTTGTTTTTTAAATGTGAGTGTTTCTACATTTATTAAATTAAATGATTCATTTCAAAAGCTAATATTCTGAACCAAAACTCTTTCAGAATTTTGAGGTATAAATACTCAGCTATGATCATTTTTCCAGAAAACAGGATACACAAAATACTACATACTACGTTCAGAGAATTTAAAGTTTTTAGCTGTGCTTAATTAAAGTATGGGTAAAAGTGAATTGTGCAATGCAGTCATTTCTAGAGACAGGATCTTTAAGTTTTGTAATGACTGTTAATGTTCTGACTCTTATGGAAAATTTCTTATCGAAGATATCTTGGATTCTCGTCTTTTTCCAACTGTTCCTAGCCTTGTAGTCACTTGTAAGTTTTGTCAGGCTCTTCTCTGCAACTTTTTAAAGTCCTAGATTCTTCACTGTTCCTTGAGTTTGACGTTTATTATTGCTCCCTTACGCTAATTTAATAGATGACCTTTATGCGTTCTAGCTTTTCCCTGCCAGTAAGCATCTAAATGTCTTATTGATCAATTGATTGCCCCCAAATTGTAGCTCTCATCTTGTTCTTCTGTTCAAAATGTGTCCTCCATTGGGTTGTCTGTGGTAGACAAACTGCAATATCCACATACTGAACGAGTTCATCTATACGTACCGTCACGTGAGAGTGAGATGGTGTGATCCCGAAGCTGGTAGGGTTAATAAAGCTTTTAGAATACTGTAACATATACTTGGAGGAAGACATCTTATCAAGAGGAGTCTGAAATAAAATAGAGGGAAATAATTCAGCTAGGGAAGCTTTGCCAGTACTCAGGAATGAGAGTGGCCAGTTCCGAGTCTGGTCTATAGCTCTAAAACATGTGGAGGTCAAAATAATTCCTTTTTCTAATCCCATGTTCATTCAGCAAATTCGGATTTTAAAGTAGCTTAGCCTCAGGGAGAGAATGTACTATAATTTTGACACGTGTATTCTGCCCACAGAAACAGGTTTCTAAACCTTTGTGGTAGAGGGCCAGATTTGGATATTGACAAATTCAGGAAGATAATTCCACAGCGTGACCTGTATGGTGGGTAGCCAGGATCTTTCTGTTGACAGACAAGTCTTACTAGAACTTCTGATTCAGATTTTTAGCAGCAAGTTGCCAAGTCTAGTAACTCTATACTACCTGCCTGTAAGCCATACTTATTTTTTTCATCCTTACTTTCTCTTTTACTCATTCTTCACACCAATCACATGGAGTTATCATCTATCCTTACTATATTTTCTGCTTTCTCTTTTTCTGTAGCTGCCTTGCAATGAGTCCTTCATCTATAATGGAAGGCTTTTATCCTGTTATTTATCTCTTTCCCAACATTTTTTTCACTTTTCACACCCTGTATTATATTTACCTTCCACAATCCCTTCTGTGATTTTCACCTTTAAATGCAACCCCTCTTTTTTGTGACCCCCTGCAGTACTTCCTGAGAGGCAGAGATAGCAGTAGAAAGAGGGATGTTTCTAAGAGCTCTGTGCCTTTCACTATAGCAGTGTGCAATACTCACAACAAATTCCTATATAGATGTAACTGCAAGTCTTCTGATCAAGTATAGGAGTGAATATAGATCTCAAGACTGAGGAGAATGCTTTTCATTAGTAACACAAAATTCGGTCTTATATTTTTGGGGGGGGTTTATTATAAAACATATTTATAGAGAACATGTTTAATCCTAATTTGTAACCAAGCTTTTTCTTTAACTAATTTTTGTGTTTAAACTTTCATTTATTTTATAGCATTGTTACTTTTTTGCACCAAATTTGAGCTATGGTAGAAGAAAAAAAATACGAGCAAAGGTTTGATGTGTCATATGTAAAACGTTTTTGCTCTTCCAAGCAATCAGGTCTTGAGCTATAATTACTATGAAAATGTCAACAGTGGGCTGCTGTGTTCCTGTCATAATTCATCACAGAAATTAGCCACCCCGAAGCAAGATCTTGAAGCTTCAAAGTGTTTTCACTACCTCTTTTTGTCTAAACTCAAGTTTTCTAAAAATAGGAGTTCTACCTAAGAAGAAATATTGATGAAAAAAATAAATAAAAATTTAAAAAGGAAGACACATTGATGAATTACTGTTAAGACTCAGATTGATTTATTCTGTCTATAAGCTTTGAAAAAAGTACAATTTGTAGACTTAATTTACGTTTTCTGGAAGAGCATCTGTTGAAATGTAACTTCTTAACCTGATTTTAATAGAAACATAATTCTATAAACAATCATTTGGGAAACACCTATTGAAAAGACACAAATGTTCTGAGTTATATTATGTAGTTTGAAATCTTTTGTGATTACGATAAATTAGAGGTTTTTATTATCCTAAAAATATCAAAATACTAATTTCTCACAAAAGCATTTTTTTTGTTTTTTGCTCATAATATTATAATCCCATGCATTCAGATTTGGAGACTCTTAAAAACTAATGAAAATCAGCTGGATTCATAATAGATATTATAAAGTTATGTAAGAAAGAAAGTGATAACCATTGTTAGATATTTTGTTCTTTAAACTAAATAAAAATAGCACTGACACCAAACACTGGAGACAAAATCTATACCTATTGGAGGATTTCCCTCTGTTATGCTTTGTTATTTTCTTAAAATATTTTCTGAAGTTACATCTTGGAAGACATCTTCAACTAGTTCAATTGAGGCTGCATCTAAACACATCAAATCAAAAATACAAATGTGGCCTTTGAGAAACATAATTTGACATCAAATCAGGTACTCCAATTACTTGAGTAGTACTGTACCATTTTACAAGGTTGCATTAAAGTGTTTCAATTTTCACTGCAATAAAAAATCAAAATATTTAAATTATGCAATCTGGTTACAGTGCAATAGATAAACAAATACATATGATGAAAGGCTGCAATGAAGTTTACAGTTTTTGTGATCACTTTATTTTATAGTTATATATTTAATATTTAGTGCTCTTTTGTAAAATTTCAAAGATTCAAAAATTAAATGTGTCTTTTTTAATTATTTCAGAATCTCAAATTTATCATACAAGGCAACTGAATTTAATTATATTAAAGGCACAGTGTTTTGTTAACTGAAATTCACCACAATGAAAAAATACTTCCATTTTCTTTACTACATTTTAATGACTACTTTTGGTAATAATATTTCTGCTTCCAGTTACAGCTTTGTGTTTCATTTTGTTTGGTTTAACATTAAATAGCAGCTGATATTGGTGAATGTACAAAAAGAAATACAATAAAATAAATTTTTTCTTCTTATTAAATATTTAACATTTGTAAGTTTTGTGGAAATTTACTTTTATAATGTCACTTCCAACTGTATATTTTTTTACTGCTACCATTGCTGCATCTGAAGGAAATAGAGTAAACAACATCACCATATAAGTAGAAAAAAAGTTTAAAATAATTACTATTTTGAACAAATTATGGTGTTTTTGTATGGCATTGTGCTTCATGTAGGTTATATCTACATGAGTAGTACACTGTGAATTCAAAATTATGTTTGCCTTTGTACAAACATGTGAAGAAATTAAACATGTAAACAATTAATTTTATGTCAAGAATAAAAATATGACATTCTCACATATTAGAGGCTGTTTATTTTAAATAGCTCTGGGAGGAGGGTAGAGCTGTGTTTCCCTAGTGAGAAACTGAGACCCACAGGAGAAATTGCCATTTATTTTTGCAATCAGTGAGCACACATTGACACCAGATCATGTGTGCAAAACTAAATGATACAAATACATGTTAATCAGTGATTGTGTTAAAATGTTAATGAGTGCGTTAAAAATTACTGTAAGTGGACATCAGGAAGACGAGCAGATGTAGACTGTTCACTGGCATCTTCTTTGCAGGAAGAGGTAGTAGCCAAATCAAACATTCTGTGGTAGTTCTTAAATGTATTTGGGCTATAGTTCTTTTATTTGTTTTATATTTTGTCATGTTCTTGAAAAAAATTGTAATTTTCTAAAATATGACCTTGTCAAGATGTCTAGTACCTTAGAGTACAAGCCTTCTAGTGACATTATGTAAGCAATTTGAAAAACAATGTGCTTTTATTGATTTTGAAATGACTCCAAGTGGATGTGGAATTGAATGAGATTTCTGTTCTATACTATGATCTGATGGGTAAAGAAATGGAATGCTTGTTGATTCTTTTTCCAATTTATCTTTGATGGTTTACTGTTAAGGTATAATTTTTGGTCTTATTGAAGCAATAAGAAGGAAGAACAGTGTAAGTTAAAATGATCAAAATTTTATTAAATACAAGCCATTGACTATAGTTAATGGGTAAAAGAGTAATTTTTAACAAAAACATATAGCATAGATTCAAAATTATGATTATGTAATGCCCTAGGAGCAGAAAAGGATATATTGAACTTGCCTTGGTTATCCATTATTTGTTCATAAAAATGCTGTGAAGCTTATGATTATTTTACAGAGTACAAAGTAAAGAGATGAATAGAAAATAGAGACCAGAGATTTGTCTAGTGATGATGTTGTCAGCATTTTTACACTGGCTATTCGAGAGCAGCTTCAACAATGTAGGAAATGGTAATGCAACTGGGTACTGTTTTATATAGTTGTCTGCGTAGCCTAGCAAAGGGAATTGCTAAGGTTGTCAATCTATTGATTACAGGTACTCTATGCTGTTATTTATTCTCAAAATAGAAAGTAACAAATATTGTAATAGTATATTTTATAACTTTTTAAAAGTCATTACTGAAGTGAATATATGTAATTTTCAGTGGTTTATACTATTCAATATAGAAATTCACTGTAAGTTATTTGGTTATTCTTGAAGAGATGAACATTCACAATCCCCCAGTTGTCATCTGAAACACATTTTTGAAATGATATGTAGGTTTAATATGGCAAAGTGTTTTTTTTTTTTTTTTTTTTTTTTTTTCATGGTACTAAGCGTGAACCAGGGCCTTCACTCTGGGCTAAATTTCAGCCCTTTTTTTTTTTTTTTTTAATTATTTTGAGATAGGATTTTCCTGAGTTTCCCAGGCTGGTCTCCAACTTGATAGTCTTGTGTATCAGCTTTCTGGAGTGCCGGGATTCCAGTGGTATGCCACAGCCCCTAGTTTATTTCACTTTATTGTTAAATGTGTTAAGAAATTAACAGGAAAATAATAATCATCGTTATTAGGAAAACAAACCATTTAATTTAAATTATATGGAAAGTTGATTTGATTAAATGTACAAGTTGTCTGTGAAGATATGGTGAAAGCTGAGGGTGTACCTCAGTAACAGAGCTTGTGCTTAGCATTAGATCTCTATTAATGAATGGTCATTAAAAATCCATTCACAGCAGTCAAAATAAGCAGTGAGAATACTTGGTCTTTGACATAATTGCAAACAATATTAGCAGTTGGGTCATTAGATCATATGCACAAATATTTACCTTCTACTTCGAGAAAGATGATTTTAAATTTACTATCCCATCTAGGAAAAATAGAGTTCTTATTTCTTAAGATAATTTTCTATTTCAAAAAAGGAGACAATCAGTATCAGAAGTAATGTTTCGACGAGAGAGATTATATATGGGACCTTGCACGGGTCTTGGCCTCCTTGGACTATAAATACTACCATGTATTAGTAAAAAATTATAAAGTTATGGAGACATACAAGATAAGAAAAGGAAGAGTTTTGCTATGTGCTGTTACCTGAGATACTGATCAAATAAGAATAAATCTGTTATTCACAAAGTCTTAGATTCTATTATTCAGAAACTCCTAGAGATATAAACACCTGCTTCTGAAAGTTCTTTTAAGTTCTGTATTATTAACATTTTAAGGAAATCAAAGTCTGAAGTTATTGATCTGACTGACTGCTGAACAAAACTCATTCAATGAAAGTAAAACTAGAAAATGCTTCAGTATACAGTAGCAGCAAGGGATTATATTTCAGTTCATAAAACATAGTGTAGGTGTCATTTATTTAGTTCAATACAACATAATCTTGCTGTTGAAGATTGTGAAGTAAGGTTTAAATGGAATAAATTCTTAAGCCTGATTGTAGTCTTGCAGCCAGACTTCTTAGGTGTGAACCCTTTCTCTCTCTTACTACTAAAACCCTTTTGGCAAGTTATCTTTTGTTCACTTTTTCTGACTCTGTAAAACAGAACTGATATTACAATCACTTTGTATTGTGCTCAAGGACTATGCATTAATTCATCTGTGCTTTAGGTAGTTGTATATTAAGTATAAAACACATATAGATCATCTCTTAATATTTCTATTACCATCATCGGAAACTACCATTGTTTTAATTCATAGCCAAGGTTAAATTTTAAAACGTCATTTATTGTTGGACAACTAAATGAAATTTAGATTAAGCAGATTGTCTGAAATATGTAAGATTTGGCATCTGTTCAATAACTGAGAAATATGATCAGATGTTAAAATTAAAAGAAAAAATATAGACAGCATTTTACACTTACCTATTTGCTCCAGATCTAGTCACATGACATGTGCAAGACCAAACTTCTCAGCCTGTAGCATGGGAAAAATATTTTTTCTTTGATAAAATGAGAGGATAATTATAAGTATCAAGAGAGTCAATATATATGAAACCATCAGAAAATAATTTTTTAAGTCTAAGTCCCACTTTGTTAAAAGCACACATTAAAAATACTGTAAGTGGGACTGGGGATTTAGCTCAGTGGTTCCGCCAGCTGCCTTGCAAGCACAAGGTCCCGAGTTCGATCCCCAGTACCACAAAAGGAAAAAAAAAAGGGCTGGGGATTTAACTCAGTGGTTTCACCACCTGCTGCACAAGCTTAAGGACCTGAGTTCGATCCCCAGTACCCAAAAAACCAAAACAAAAAAAAAAAACCCAAAAAATACTATATGTGAAAATTTTATAGTAATCATTGAAAGTAAAAATATATGAAAAGAAGGGGGAAAAGGCTGTCTTGTTTTAAAATACTTAGTATATGTCACTTTTAGCTTCCACCCACTATAGGCCATCTCTTTCATGAAGAATGCTTGGAATAGCTGAAGAGATTGGCATGTTGGAAGTGATTAGAATGCATCATGACAAGGGAAATCAGATAAACATAGGTAAATTACATCTTTAATGAGAGGTGATTCAGCAAAGGGCTATGGAAGTCACAGTTCACTTGGGTTTTGATGGGTGAGTAGAGTTTCCTGTTTTGATAAATGGAAAAACCCATAGCTGGCCAGGATCTGCACATGGAAAGGTATAGTGGTGGGGAAGGACTTGGCAAATTCATTCAATATATGAAATTAAAAATAGCCTAAATAAACAATGAATGATAGGGGAACATGGGAGATGAAGCTAGAAAACATTAGGACAAGAACTATAGTTATCATTGATTAAAATAGAGTAAGTCCCCGACTTACAAATATTAGAGTTGTGAACTTTCACAGAAACAAAGGGACCTTGTGTTGAACATTTGTAGATGTGAAAAAATCAAAGAAGGAGCTCACATGTCTGCCGGACATTGTCACAGTTGTCCTGTTGTGTGCTTACTTGCAGTGCATTAGTGTTCAATAGTACAGTGGTCAATTAGAACCCAGGAACAAAAGATATTGTGACAAACTAGAACAGAAAGTGAGTATCTGTTAAGAGAAATGTTTCAGACTTAAGATTTCAATGATGTTCAATTAATATAATACTCCATATTTCTTTGGAAAAACTTATGTTCCCAAAGCTTGATAGTTACCAGAACAGTCATACATTTGTGTGGAAGAAAGTATATCACATTCTTATTGATGGAGTTCTTTACCAGTATATTAATTTCATCATTTTATGCTATGATTATTATACACTTAATAAATATAATTCACTTAATTTTCATACCAGATACATATTTTATTTTAATGATTTTAGTGTTCAACTACTTTATACAGTGTATGTAAAAATACATTCATTTAAAAATTACTCAGAATCATATATAAATAATTAAATTTCTGATGAGTAATTTAAATAAGTTGAAAAATCAAAAACTTTTGTATGGTATTTAAAATAATTTTTGCTGAAAAGTAACCATTTTTGCTTTAAAGAGATAGTTTCATTAAGATAAAGCTTAAACTGCTATAATAGGACCCCCCCCCATCAGTGAATTGCAGTTACAGGATGCTTTCTTTCTCATATAATAGCTCAAGCATAATCCACCCAGGACATTTTTAAGTAGTGGCAAAGTGTAGGGGACACAGCTTTGTCATGTTTTGGTCTACCCTTCTTTGCAAAGAGTTATTATCTCGTTTCATCCTGACTGCACTAGCTCTGACTACATATCTGTATTCTGTCACTAGTAAAGGCAGGAAAGGAGAATAATCGGCATGATGACTCTGTAGGGCTCACTCTAGGAAAGGGTACACAGTGGTTCCACTCCTTTCTGCTTCAATGGGGCTTAGTGATGTGCATTCATATAGCTACAAAGCAGATGAGAAATGCAATGTTTTCCACTGCAAGTATCAGGCTACCCAACTTAAGTGGCTTAATATATAAGAATGCTTTATTAATCTTGTATAATGAAAGATGTGACAGGATTCGGTACTTTAATATTCAAAAATACATTAAGGACTACATAATTTCACTCCACAGCTTCAGCAAGAGTATCATTCATACTTTTGTCTTTCTGTTTGCATATAGCTGTTAACTCTAGATATCACTTTCTCAGAAAGCCATTTGCAAGTTCTGCAATGGCAGATTTTCACTGTGTGACCTTTATTTTCTGTCCTTTTATTTAAAAAAAAAAATAAGACAGAAAAACTTTTCCTATAATCTCCTAAACTGACTCCTCTCATGGTTCAGTGACAAATGTTGAGTCACATGTTTTTCGTGTTAGTTGTATGGAATATTCGTATTAACTTTTCTATCAGACAAGAAGATATTTGGCAAAGTTTGCATAGCTATAATCCAAGAATTTTTTGTGCAATTAGGTTACTGTATTTCTCAGCTTTTCCATAACTGGGAAAATATCCAATATCCAAGTCCATGGTTTGCTTGCTCCAAGGCAAATGGGGTATGACAGAGGACCTGCACAGGAAAGCTGCTCCTTACCTGGCAGCCAGGAAACAGAGGGGAAAAGGAGAAGAACATACCCTTCCAGGCCTTACCCTCAGTCAGTCACCTCCAACTAGGACAGCACATCTAGCTAATGAACTCAGTGGATGAGTCTACTGATGAGTATAGCACCCCCATGATTCAAGTACATAAAAAATTGGGGGAACTTTTTAGATCTCAAACATTGTATTTCACCACTGACCCCTAAAGGCTTCTGTCTATGTAATTATTCAAAATGCATCTGTTCCACTTCTAAGAGTCACCAAAGCTTAAATGTTCCAGCTTTGCTAAAAAGTTCAAGTCCAAAGTCTCCTCTGAGAATCAATGCAAACTCGTAGCTTTGAGTTCCTGTGAAAATAATACAGGAGGTTAAATACTTCCAACACATAATGGCATAAAGTAAGTATTTCCATTCTAAGATGGAGACATAGATGAATAGAAAAAATATGCCTAAAGCAAGACTCAAACATTAAATCTTATAGCTCCATGTCCAGCATCCAGGGCAGGATGTAGTGAGATGAGAGCTCCAAAAAGATTGGGAAGCTCCACCCCTATGGCCTTGCCAGTTGTTGTTCAAATGGCCTCTCTTTTGGACTGGCTCTTATCACTGTCTGACATTTTCCTTGGCAGATGTTCCATGTTCCTGGAATCTTCAACTTCCTGGGTGCTCCACTGAGCTTTGGGTTTTACTCTTATTACTCTCTCGATTCACATTGTCTCATCTCCTAGGCTTTCTCCTAAACCTAGTTTAGAAGACTCCGTGTCTCCAGAACTCTAACATTTTGAATGCATGAAAAACCACCACCATATTGGTGACATCAAGGTCTTCTGCCAGCTAGTGCAGTGGCCGGAGCATTTGAGCCATGGCTACAGTGGCCTGTATGGCTGAACTCCAGGAAATACTTTCCTAAGTGTCCCTGAATGAGCTAAGACTCCCTGAAACATTTCACAGTGGTCTTTCAAAGTTCCTTATTCTTTCATATCTTTGAGCCTGCCAAATGTTGGGGTCTGGCCATCTTCCCTATTATCTTAATACAATATAATTGGCTTTTTTTTTAATGCTCATGTTTTTAACAACTGTGTTCCCCTGAGTCCTGACTTTGAAGGTTCTTCCTTTCTGATGAGACTGCAAAATTTTCAAATCATTTAACTATGCTTTTTCCCACTGCTTTTCACTGTAGAACTGTCTTAAAGCAGTCAGCATTATGCATGCCACAGCCTTAATACTCAGCTGCCTTAAAATTTTCTCAACCAGAACAATTAGTCTACTGCCTTTAACTTTAGCATCAAACAAAGGGTTAAGATGTAGATAAAATATAGATAAATTATTTACCAGAATGAACCACACATGACCTGTATTCCAATTTGCAATTAAGTCCTCATTCCCATCTGAAATTCTGGACTTTATTGTCTGCCTTTTTTTTTTTTTTATCAGCATTCTGGTTTTCTGAGCACCAACCATAATATCATCAATTTTTGCTTTCAACTTCTTTTTGCTTAAGACTTCTCTAGGTAGACATCTCCAAATCTTTCCAAACTTCTCCTGCAAAGCACTTCCAAAGTATTTAAACCACATGGTCAAGTATAGTCAATACAGTGGCCCTGGTCTTGGTACCAATTTTCTGTATTAGTCACTTTCCCACCATTGGAACAAAATACCCAACACTTACACCTTAAAGTAGTAGAGGTTCATTTTGGCTCACATTTTCAGTGGGTTCAGTCCAGGTTTGGCAAACTTAAATGCAGAAGTGGCATGACAGAAAGGAAGGAAAACCTGCTCATCCCATGGCAGCTGCAAAGCAGAGGGAAAGAGGAGGAGTTAGGGACAAAAATGTGCCCTTCCATATCAGGCCCCCAGTTACCTAACTCCATCCAAGCCCCCCTGCCAACTTCATATTTAGCTACTGAATTCATGAATGGATGAATCTACTGAAGTATATTGCACCTCCCTCCATGATCTAATCATGTTACAAACACTTGGGACTTTGGAGGGGACATTTTAGATTTAAACAGGAACAGTTGCATAGGGTTTTGTTTGTTTCAAGCAAACATGATATCTATATAAAATACAAACATGATATATATATATATATATATCAGCTTATTTCAAAAACATATTTTCTAGAAATCTCATATGGATATTATTACAAATATGTGTTTTATGCATTTTAAATTTTCAAGTTAGAATTCTAATAAATAAAATTTAATTGTGGATATATATTATTGTGGTAATGCTATTCATAAATCTTAGTAAAAAAAGCCCCAGTATGTATGTATTTTTTATATTATAATGGTCAACACAAAATATGAAAAATCAATAGTAGCTGAAAAATTCAGTTTTACATCAATTTAATCTAAATATTTCATAAATTTATTGTATCATGATGTATTTCAATTATACTTGCTGATATGTCAGTATAAAAAAATATTATTCTATGATACTTATTTTGAAATGCCAAAGAAATTAAACTTAAAAAATCACAAAGGAGGGCCAGGACTTAGCTCAGTGGCACCGAGCCTTCTCACAAGCACAAGGTCCTGAGTTCAATCCCCAGTACCAAAAAAACAAAATAAAACAAATCACAAAGAAATGTAAAGGAGGAAATAGCACAATCATAATATTAAACCTTTTTTAGTATGTGCCAAGTGGTCTGGAATTTCTTTTCATGTAATAATACTATTGACTTCTGGTTTTGAGCTAGAAATGTTTGAATGGAAAAATAAAGCAGTCTCCTTTATTTTGTTCACTGACTACTGCTAAGATTATTTGGAGGATAATTCTCTCATTACAAATGTGACGGTATCCTTATTTTATGAAAAAGGGAGACATATGAAGCACTACCACAGTTAAGACTGATAGTATTTTTTGAAATATTAAAAATATTTAATTATTTGATTAAAAATATTGAAGATAGTGAGTTACAAAAGTTGGTCCATTTCAATTAAACAATTGGATTATTGGAAGGGCCGGGGGATGTACCTCAGTGGCACAGTGCCTGCCTGGCAAGTGCAAAGTCCTGAGTTCATTCTTCGATATTCACCCCCCAAAAAACAATTGGATTATTGGAACAGGTTGTAGCATGAATGCTGAGATTCAGTGCACTGGTTGGAAACAATCTCATCTATAAAAAATATGGTTTTATGATACCTGCCAATTAGTTAAAATGGTCTGCATTTTTCAGACACAAATCTGACTATTTCATGTTTTGTATAAAATTTTATATAATTTATGTAATATACACAGCCTATTTTTTGTTCATTTCTATCTAAATTCACAACTTTATATGTTGATTAAAATTGTCCCAAAACTCTGAAGTGTCTCTACTTACACTATTTTATTCTAAATTTCTGTTTGATTAGAATAAATAATAAAATGTAGTTGCTGTTATGGAACTGCATAACTGGAACAAAATTTGATGAATATTACATTGTCTTGAGAGTACAGGAAGGACATGGCATCTAAGTGTAAAATTTGACACCTAATGCAATAATGCAATTGGATAAAGTCAACAAGCTAGTTCTGGTAATGCAAAATAATAAAAAGATTCAATACCTTGTGGTTTATTATATTATTTTTTGAAGACAAAATAAACTGAATTGACCAAAGATCAATACATTCTGGCCTATAAATAAAGTTTTAAAAATTAAACAAAGTTGAATACCCATAAATTTAATGAGCACAATATATAGATATAGAATTAAGAAATGGCTTAATATTAGGAGTCATACATAAATCATTTAATTAATTGGATTTATCTTAGAAATGTCTTTAGGTACAACTCTAAACTTCTTCAGTTGGTATAATTAGAATATTATTAATTTAAATGTAATTCTTGGACTATTCTGCTAACTTCAGTGCATTCCCTAATTATCAGCAGCCAAGTTTACTTTAATTTTTAAGATCAGAGAAAAAGCTCCACATTAGTAGACATTATAAGAGAAAAAGTAAGTATTAATTCTTGCTATAATTCAAAAAATATATTTTTAATTTGTAAGTTTATGTAAGAATATAGTTCATATTCTATTCAATTCGTATATTTCTATAAAATTATCTACTAATTAGATAACATTACCCTTGCAAAAACAGGTATGCATTCTTATTGATCTACTTATTTCCAATACATTTTTGAGTTTCAATTTAGAAAATATTAGGGAAAATATAAGCGGTTCTGTGAACACAAACTTTATACAGTTTTCTTCTCAGTTACTATATATTTTATAGACTTTTCAGATGTGGATTATTTACTCTATATTATTATTTTTAATTATCAAAAATATTAGCAGAAATAACTTTTAACCCAATGAAATACTGAAACAGGTTAAGAGGATGCATGAGGTGTGATAGAAAAAAGCAATGAATGTCCAAATGAAAAATATTTGTTACAGTAAATGACACATTGGTGTTAATCCCTCTCAAGCTATGCCTGGCTTTGAATACAGTTATCCTATTCTTCTGCCCTTTCTGAGGCAGTTCTGGATGTCCTCTTTGTGTCTTTAGTTGCTCTGTGTCACACTTTGATACGTTTGCTAAGCTGTGAAGCAGAGGTTAAATTGTTTAATTACAGTGCTCGCCTGTGTGTGCCACTGTGTGGGACTTCTGCTGAATGAATGAGTTGTACACTGGGTGCAGCGCTGTACACTGTGCCATGAGAAGAGCGTATGTGTTCTTCGTTAGTCAACTGAAATTTCCAGGTACTTTTGTTTTAATAAAATAAGTAGTTTTAAATGCTGTACTTAAAATGAACGGACCTAACTTGTCAGAATGTGCGGTTTGTTTTCTTAACTTCCAAGGTTAGAAATTCAGAGTGGCTGCTTCGTGATCACTGTTGTGAAATCAGCAACTCTAGAGAGGCAGTTTACATCATTTGACCTTCTCTTTCTGCTTAGTATCCACTCAGTATCTGATGACTTTACCATTGTCAGCTGTAATATTATACACATATTAGAGCAAAAATGCTTGAGTATGAAATATATGTAACCGAAGCTTGTTAGGAGCCCTCTGTGGTACATCCAGTAACTGATGGGAGTTCACCGCCTTTCAATATAGCATTCTCTATTTTTTTGTCGTTTTTACCCTTAACCCATGGATTTAGTTAGTGAAGTCTAATTTGGCATTCTTAACCAACATAATGAGTATATTTTATAGATGCATTGTCCTGCTCCAGTGAAGTTGACTACATTTAGTGTTCATGCTATTCTTATGTAATGAGGCAAGAAATAGATAACATTGTATTCCTTTGAGTGCATACAAATTTCTAAGCTGATCATTTCCTTTAGGTAGAACTTCAATCACGCAGATAGATGAATCTCTTCTATACTTCTTTACATTCTGAATTTTTAGGCAAGCAGGGTTTATTAGAAAACGTTGTTTTATTTCAACTAACATCTGCTCAACAAACTTTAAGTTTTAGTGCTGTGTTTGTCTTCTGGAGAAATCTAGAAATAAAATATTCTATATGATCATGACACAAATACTTGAAAGCATCATATATGCAGTATTTTCTTTTTCCTAAGGCAAACATTCATCATTAAACTCATTACATATAATGCATGGACTTTTCATCTTTGGAAATTTCACAGTCATTATTTTTCTTTTAGTAGGATTTTTATAAAGAAAAATTACTTTGAGGAGCAAATTTATTAAATTTTCTGAGTTTAGTATATACAGTAAATACAGAAAAGCACAGAGAAAAAGAAATATTTAGAATGATTTCAACACCTAGTGATATCCATGGTTATTTGTCTTGGCGATTAAATGGGCAATTGTTATTTATTTCCTGTTGTCATAGGTTGACACAGGTTCAGGGTCAACATTACCTGGAATAAACTCCCAATAGCAGCCTGCAGCCAAGTACATGAGGAATGGGGGAGGAAAAATGAGACCAGTCTTCTTGGACTTTGGCTAGTCCCAGAATTTGGGCACTCCAATGATGGGGTGGAACTTTGAGTGAGGGAGCTGCCTTTGGCAGTAGGCTGTATGCAAAGGAAGTCTCATGTATAAATCAGCAGCACAGGGCACCTCATAGTGGGGGAGTTGGTGGCCAAGTCTTGAAGAAGTCGCTGGACAGCACTGTATCTCCTACACATGAAAAAAATATGTAACATTTTTGGCATCATAACATATCTTTTTTTAAAAATTTATACATTTAATAGTTTTTTCTGTGAGTTTATATGAGAAATCCGGGGCAACAATTACTTGATCCTATGTTGCTTGCTCTCCTGTAACTTAAATATTATTTTAAATTTTCTGATTTTTATGAGTACCCTAAAATTTTAATGATTGTTTCATATAAGTGAAAAATGTAATCATGGTCCATATGATATGAAATGTGAGGTTTTTTCCATAAAAAGTGTTGAACATTTTTAGCTACTACCTAGTGTGTTTCATGGACCTTCTGGAATGAATGAGTAAGCTTTAGGGCCAATATATTATTATATTTAAATATATATTTAAATAGAATTTAAATTTGTTACTTTTGTTCTAACTTATGAGAGTACTGATTGAGTTACATTTGGCCTGATTGTAAAAGTCTTCAGCTGATTTAGCTACAATCTCAATTTCTGTCTCAAACTTCACTTCTTTGAAATCCAACTGGGCAATGAGAAGAGTCACGCTTGGTCTATGAAATACAAAGCACAGACCGTGAGAGATCTGGAAAAGAAAGTTAGAAACCAAGGAAAAAATAAAACAAATAAAAACACAAAATATACCATTTTTCCTAATAACAGTATTACCTTTTAATTTCTGTGAGCAATGGCCTGCTAATAGAGTATGTATATTCCATCATTGTATCAATTAAATCCAAATTTTGGTACTTTTTCAATTAATTGGGTATTTGGTCACTGCAGAGTTGGATGTGGACTGATTTGCACAAGAATATCCTTGAACCTTCTCTCTTTTTAAAGAAGCTGAAATTTCATCCAGATGAAACTTCACTTTTCTCTCCAAAACCTTCTGAGATGTTTTCAGCCAGCTACCAGAGAAGGCTGACACGTAGCAGTCCCTTAGTCAGAAACTCTAGATTGGCTTTGAGGATTTCAACAGGGATCTCCACAGAAAGACTTTTTGGTGTTGTTTACTTTAATGCTAAGTAACAAGAACTTTATGCTGGCATTAATAAGATGAAATGGGTCTCATCATAACCCCCTTTACTTTCAAGAGTAAGAGATATTTTTCTAAACCTATGATTCTGTAGTTGGCTAAATATTCACGATCTTCTTCAAGGTTTATTGAAATGAATTAAGTAAACACACACACATAAATGAAAATGAGCCAAACACAAAGGAGCATATGGCACACATATTTTATTGAGACAAACTATCAGAAATTTAGTGGAATCCTTGTCAAGACTTTTTTTTTAAGAGTAGGACAAATTTATTGGGAGAAAGAAAGCTTCTGTCTAAGAGAGACAGAAGGGAGACCAGAAAGTGGGTTGCCTGCCCACCCCACTTTTCAAAGATGTTTTATACAGCAAAGCCATGTGGTGAAGCAGGTAAGAAGTGGGACAAAACTATAAGACCGAGTGGAAATTTATAAAGTGGGCATGAGGTGGGACAAAACCATGACCAAACAATAAGATTACAAGTACAGTCAACCAGGTAATATTGATTAAATGGCGATCAAATGGGGGAGCAAATCACATAGCATGCTTACAAGGATTTTCAGTCAGGGTGAGTTAGGGATATTTCCTGGAAGGCTGGGTTAAGACCCCCCCCCCTGCCGGTTATTGACACCTGTTTAGAATATCAATCACTGCTATTCATCCTACATGGGTGTGCTAATTTCTCTCCTTTTACAGTGCTGGCCTTCAGTGAATGTGTCTTCACTCTTCTCCAGGTTGGCTCCTTGTGGGCTGGCCTGTCTAACTGTCTTCAAGATATCTAATTACCTTACCTATCTGCAATACTTCCCCCCAAAGAAGGACCCCTAACTGCTGTGAGACTCTTGCAAATCTAATACTGGTCTCCCTGCAGTCAGAGGTAGAAATGAGCTATAGTCTTAGGTCTTCTGTAGTATGCATCAACCTCATGCAAATGGCAACAAGGAAAGTATTTGAAGCATCATCATGCTCCTATAATAGATTTTTGAGAGGTTCATTTCATTTAGCATGCTTATTTTTCCAACATACACTTAAAATCTAACATGACATCATGGGGATAGAAATAGCTAATATGTGATGAAACCTTATATTTATACTTTTAAAAATAACTTTATTTCAAGTACCATTTTTTGCCACTTCGGTTTGATTTTTTTTTTTCTGATCGAAAGTAATAAAGACATTAGAGTATAACTTTGAAATAACTTTAAGGATCTTCAGTATTTATACAGAAATTTAAACTTATTGAAGTACAATGTTCCTCATATTATAATAACCTATAGTTTGTTTAGCTTTTCCTATACTTTCTGTTATTTTTTAGGTAATAGCCTAAGTATTCACACATCATACAGTCTATAAATTTAAATTAAATTCTAAGTTTTATAAGTTTTAATCGTGTCGGCTTTATATTTTGTATCATTTTAATGCCCCTGAGTATATTCCTAAATTGTTGACATTGAAATCAGTGAATTTACAAGTTGCACACAATTGTACAGTTCAGGTAGATTTGATTTTAATTCAGTCTTTCATAAAGACAAGCTGGTAGCATGAACAAAAATGTTTAAAAAATGCATAACATTTCATCCCAAGGTTAGAGGTTCAAGATTCAGTAAATTATGGCCATATGGAGTTTACACAAATGTGACAAATATGCCTTAAAGCATCTACCAATAAGTCGCATCTGTGTGTGAATCTCTCCCCTTCAGTGCAGGTGGAATCGGTGATATGCTTCTTTATAAAAGAATTTGACAAAGGTAGTGGAATGCCATTCCCATGATTAGGTTACCAGATGTGGCAAAAGTAATAGCCTCTCGTTCTGGCTGGAAGTATGGTGTACATGTCTTTAATCTGTTGAGAAGGTTCTGCCCTACTTCTAGTCTCCTGATAACTTTTACCATGAACAGCTGTAGAATTTAGTCCAATACTTTTTCTCCAACTACTGACAGGATCTTATGGCTTTTTCCTTTTCTCTGTTTAAACGGTAACTTTTGGGGGTGGATTTTCCAATGCTGAACCAACACTGCCATCCCTATAATAAAACCACTTTCTACATCCTGCCAGATCTGACTTCTAATAGTTTGTTTTGTTAAACAAATTTCTATCTGTGTTCATACAGTTTTCTTCTATTTTCTTCATCCAGTTTTAGTATTGGCACAATGTTGATTTCCTAAACTGAGGGGAGAATTGTTCCTTCTTTTTTCTGCTTTAATTGTTTATCAGTTAAAATGTATATGAGCCTGCTGTTTTCATATAGGTAGGTTTTCAAGCTAGGAATATACTTTCTTTAATAGGTGCTACTCAAATTTTATATTTCCTCCAGAGTTAGTTTCATTAATTTGTCTTCCAAGTTACTTCTTAGAAGTTGTCAAATTTATTTCAAAACAGATTTTAGAAAAATGCTTTCTATATCCTTTTACATTCTGTAAAGTCTGTGGTAATGTCTCCTAGATCTTAATATTGTAATTTAAAAAATGTGTAACTGATATTGTGTAACCAGAAGAAAAGGTCTAAAAGAGCAGGGGAATTGGGAGGTGTAGGGGAAGGGAAAAAAAGGAAAGGAAAAAATATGAGAAGTGGAAAAAAAATGGAAACAAGGTCTTTGCAAATGGGGAAGGGTGGGAGGGGGTAAAGGGAGGGGAAGGGATGGGGAAAAAAAAAAGTAATAACTTCTGTAGTGATAAAATTATTCTCTACCCTACTCCATTTTAATATGTAATAGAGGGAGTTTCTCTTGCTAGTTTGGAGAAAATATGCTGCCAGGATGTGAGAGAGGTGTGAGTGGCCTAGGGGTTAAGAATATACCTTATTGATATCCAATGAAAAAATGAAAACTGCTGTCCTATCACAAGAAGGAAGTGAATTCTGTCAATAGCGACACAAGCTTGGAAGAGGATCTTGACCTCTAGAAATACATGCAGCTGGCCAATACCCTAATTTCAGTGTTTTGAAAACATGACTTCAAGACCCAGTTAAACTATATTCAGACATGTAAATGCTGTGAAATTAATAAATATATTTTTATTAATCAATACATTTTTAATGTGTGACATGGCAATGGAAAACATACATCACGGTTGTTAATGATGGAATTTTTTTATTTTACAAAAGAAAACCACAAGTAACTGAAATGTAAATTTATAGCAGTATTTTTTTATTTATATATTAAGTTGCTTAGCCATTACAAATCTTACAGTGGGTTTTGTATATTTTTAAATCATTAAAAAGAGATTTCAGTGCTCATTTCAGCAGCACATACACTAAAACTGAAATAATACAGAGAAGATTACCATGGCCCCTGTGCAAGGATGACACGCAAATTTGTGAAGCATTCTATATTTTTTAATCATTTAATTTTGTGAATGGGTTTTTAAGTAAACTGCCTTAATTCAGCTTAAAAAAGAGATTGCAAACAATATGTTAAATATGATAATTTTTCTTAGTAGAAAATAGTAAGCAAATATGAATTTAAAAATCTGAAAGAACATACACTAAATATGGAAAATAGGTTATGGCAATCTGAAATTTCTTTTGGGGAAGATATCAGCAAAGTAGCAAAATAAAAAGGCTCCCATTTGTATCCTGCTTCAATATCAATAATTTGGCAAATGTCCATTTGGGATCCAGGAGGTAGATGATGAAACCCTGATGAAACTGAAGACAATGGAGAGCCATGAGGAGAAAGCAAGTGTACAGTTAGGTAACAGGTTCACTGACTGTGGTCCTTGCTAGAGACCATGGAGTCACATACTCCTCTATACCCATATACAGCTATGTTTAGCCTTCATCCTGCCACCAGTAACATTACCAATGGACCACAATGGTGTCACATACACTTATGACTTAGTACTTGCCCTAACCTATCTTGGTCGCACATCATATGGCACTATCACTTGACTTCTCTTAGCTGTAGCTCAGGAAAGGTTCTACCCAATCAGGGAGCTACTGGGTAACACATTTATCTATGACCCTGGAGGAAGACCAACAACCTCAGGCCCACAGAAAATCCTGAAATAAGAAAATTCTAAAATGGCCTATAACTTGGCTTCAGCCCCTTTTAGTTGAGAACTGGAAGTAGTTCTGTCCATATGAAGGCTACAGGGAACCATACTTACATCATTCCCTTTGAGACAGGTACATTTACCTCCGTGTGACTTAAAATTCTTGAATTGCCTCTGTAACTGGTTCCAAGGAAATGGTCTTTAACTCAGAGAGAAATACATTTGTCTGTGTCCCCAAAGTAGGCCTTTGTTCAAATGCAGAATGAAATAGCCTTGTCATTTAATTCCATCCCCATCAGCTGTGATCTGTTCAAGTACCAAAATGATGGCACTTGCATCTGAGCCTCAGGAGTCAGGCCAACTGAACTTAGTTTAATTGTAGATTTGAAATTAAACCTGTAATCTTGATCTAGGCTTGCTTAATTGTAGTTTAAGGACAATCCCGACCACCTAGGAACTTGAAAGAAGGCACACAAACTGTTTTAGTCATTTTCGGATCACTGGAAAAAAAATACCTGACATTCATAACTTGAACAGAATTTTATTTTGACTCACGATTTCAGAAGGTTTGGTTCACGGTTGCCTGTCTACAAGAGAGAAACAGCATAGTGGAAAGACATGGTGAAGTAAAGCTGCTCCACCCATGGCAGCCAAGAAGCAAAGAGAGAAAGAGCTAGGGACAAGAATACACTCTCCAGGTCACACCTCCAGTGACCCACATCTCCTAATCAGGCCCTGTTTCCTAATAGTACATTTAGCTATGACCTCATAACTGGATTAATCTATTTATGACTACAATGCCTCCATGATCTAGTTATCATTCAAAGGCCCTGCGTATAGACATATAAGCTGTTTGTGGAATATTTTAGATCTAAACCATAACATTCCACACCTTGCCCCCAAGAGGCTCATGTCCATCTAAGTCAGAATACCTATCTATGCCTCTGTAAAAACGCCTGCATTTTTCAGCTTTTCTTTAAACTCTGATGCATCCCCATGACTTAGTTCCACACCCTTCAGCTGTGCTTCAAGGCCAATACTGCCTACCAAGTGGGAGACTACACAGAGAATGAGTGGGAACCATTCCTGTCCAAGTTCTGGTAACAGATCTTCCTTCTCTGAACACTGAAGCAGACACTTTATTCTGAGTTAGGCCTACTTATCAGTGTCTTGGAGAGAGTCCAGTTTACCCAGGGGCTAGACACGATCTAAAATCATCCAGTCCCCTGAGTAATAGCATCCCCCAAGCTATAGACCTCATCAGTGACCCAGCAACAGTATTTTAGTATGGCTTCATTATTGCTGGACTGCTGTTCTGGAAGTCATTAATTAGGGGAACCAACAGGAAAAGGTACTCACCTGTCAAAAACAGTCTGTAAAGCTAGAGGAGGTAATAGTTCCTTCAGTATATAGAAATCAATACACGTTCACATGGATGACAAAGAATAAGGATAGCATGATACTACCAAAGGAAACAAAGGAAGCTCTAGTAATAGATTCCATGAAATTGATCTTTGAATGAACTGACAAATAAGTCAACATAAATATTTTAAGCTCAATGAAATGCAAGAGGGCAAATAGAAAGCTAATCAAATTTGAAAAAGAATCGTGAACAAAATGTAGAAAAGAAATTAGGAGAAAAAAACAATCCTAGATCTGGAAAATATAACAATGGAAATAAAAAAATTCAGTAGGAAGTCTGAACAACTGACCTCATAGATTCCATAGATAAAATTAATGAACTTGAAAACAGGGCATTTGAAATTAAATAGAGGAACAAATGTAAAAGAGAAGGAAAAAGAATGAAGACGCATACTAGAACTAAAAGGCGTGACAAATTGAATTGTTGGATAATGTAAACCCCAAAAGGAGCAGAGAAACAGAAGGAGCCAGACAGCTTTTTGAAAGAAAAGGCTGAAAAGGTTCCAAATCTTAGGAGGGATATGGTTTTATGAATCTCAAAAAACTCTAAGGAGACTCGACCTAAAGAAAATTAGCATGAGACATATTGTAATCAGTCAAAAGTCAGTAATGAAGACAGTATTTTGAAAGCAGCAGCAAAAATATGTCTTGTCACCTACAAAGGACTAATCATGAACTTACCTGTGATTTCTCAGTAGAAAGCTTGAAGGCCCAAAGGAATGGCTTAATATAATTAAAGTGATAAAAGAAAGAAAAGAAAAAAATTCTATCAAGACTATTATACTTGGCAAAGGCAAAAGCATAAAATTAATGGTAAAATGAATATACAATCAAATTCAGAATACTCATTACCATACTGGTAGTACATAAGTCATAGCATATAAAGTGGTACACTTTTTTGTAACAGGACACAAATAATGCTTCATAAATCATTTTAACTCTGGGAGAAATGTTGAAACAAAATTACTACAATATCTTTAGTAATTTATTAATAGATATGTGACATAAAAATACAAAGTATGGTCTCAGTATCACAAAGTGCATATTAAAAGGGAGATATCACGTGTACTGTTTTTGTATGCAATTAAAATGAGGATTTTATCTGCTTCAAATAGAATATTATATAATTTTAATATAAGTTCCAATATTCTTTCTCTGTCTTCAACTTTGAATAGACCCTTTTTCTGAACCTCAGATTTGCAGATTTCTCAAGATTGCATTTCTTCATCTAGTCATAACCTTGGGATCCTACTCAATTCCATGTATAAATCTCTCTATTCGGCCCCTACTTTTTCTTGACAGCTCAAGTCTGCCTTCTAGTTATGCATTGTTTAAGGTACAATAATGTATCCTAGTTGGACTTGGATAGGAATTGTCCTCTGTAATTAATGATGTCAGAGTATCTATAGTATGGCAACATCATGCATAATTCATGCAATCATTCTATGAATCATTTGGTAATAAAGGAAAGCCTTTTATGAAATTATTGATCAGAGGATAATACTTATGGAAATAGAAGTTCCTGATCAAGACATCTTAAGTGAAAAATCAATGTAACCACATTTATGTCTCACTCCAAGAAAAATATAAAAGAAATAATTGAAGATTAATAAGAAAATTGTTTATAATAGGAACAAACCCCTACAAAATAACCCCAAATACCTAGGAATACTTCATTGACTAAAGAAGTTATGGAACAGAGAGTAGACTTGTAAATGAATAAGAAAAATTTTGTGGTATTTCCAGTGTTAGATTGAAGAAAGTAGTAAAAATGCAGGGTTGTGATCAAAAAAATCATATAATAAGCATTTAAGAATGAATATTCAGAAAATAACTATGTGCTGTTAAAGGAGATAGAATATTATGAGAGAGATTATCTGGAAAATTTTTGCTTAGTGGAAAAATTCCTCCAGAATCAAAATTGCTTCTAGAAAGACAAGTTAAAGCTTTGAGCCAGGAGACGCAGATGATGAGCCAGAAGTTTCAGCATGACATCCTGAATAAAAGGTGGGGTCCTCAGGGTGAATAAGTGGGTACTGGGTACCAGCTCTGTGAAAGGGAGATAAGCACTACATTTCTGTTAAATGCATGTGCTTTTTTATTAACCCAAGAATAGAAAAGTTACGATCTTTACCTCTTTCATGTATCTTATATTGACCAGTCTACAATTGGTCTACTAAGTAAAGGTTTCATTGACAGCTATGGATGAAACATGGAAAGGAAAAGTATAAGATATGTGTTTTAAAACTAAACTAAAATTTTTGATTTTAAAAAAATGTTATGTCACATTTTTATTTTGCATTTTGTTCCAGTTGAGTTCTGATATCAAAGCATAATGTTTTACAATTAATTGCTTTCTTTTTGAGACAGGTCTTAATGTAGCTCAAGCTGGCCCTGAACTCACTATGTAGTCCAGGCTGGGCTTGAATTCATAGTAATTCCTCTAGCTCTCTCCCTCGTAGGTGTGAGCCACCACATTCGGCCAATTAATTATTTTATTTTATTTTTCTAGAGAGAATTCATCTTAAAGAAAAACTATAAACTATGGAGATCAGCTAAATTATTCCCCCTTATTTATACTCTTCTCAAAATCAGTATCACTTGTTTTTATATTTTTAGAGCCCTACTGTGAAATACTTCAGAAAAAAAAAAGAAAGAAGACAAACATTTAATTTGAGGACATATATAGGTAATGTGGAAATAGAGCAAAGCATTTGACTACCTTTCTGCTCTAATTAATACAGTATTGTTAGCCAAAGTATGTAGGTATCACAAACTGGGAGACAAGTGAGGGAAAGAAATTAAATACTATTTTCATTTTTATTTAAAAAAGTTAGTAGGTTTAAAAACAATTTTAAAATAATCATGATTTACCCTCCCTCAATGATTGGCAGTTGTATTTGGATTTACTTGTACTCGGTACTTTTTTTTTTTTTTTTTTAATAATTGTGTTCTGGGGATCTAAATTTCATGTTGTGTGAAGGGGCAGCTGTTACTCTTCAGGAATGCCCCTCCTACACTACTGGTTTCTGCTGAAATATAGAAAGCTCCAATCTGTTCTGGTTTTTCATGCTTCTTGTCATAAATACGGCTTCATGGGTATTGTGTTTTCTTAATCAGCTCAATTATTTGTAGGAGTAGAACCCACACAGCAGATGTCGGTTCTACAGGGAACTTCGACTCATGGCATTGGTAGAGATCTGGGTAATTTAGGGGTGGTTCTGTGCTGGAGAAAAAGAAAAGAAAGAGGAAGGCAGAGGAAAGTGAAAAAAGAATAAGGGATGAAGACCAGAGAGAAAGCAGCACAGGTTGTCAGTGTCTGGGTTCGGGGTGAGGTGTCTACTGTGCTGTGAGTGTGTACCCTTGGAGGCTAAGGTAAGATTTATTTATTGTGAGACTATATGGCAAAGATAAAGTTCTGACATACTATCAGCTGGGATTACTAGTGATTCCAGCTTGGCCAACATGATCCCATGATGATGAAAGTCCAGGGTCTTTGAAAACTTCTTAAGATTTCTGTGGATTTTTAAAATTCTAATGTAATATATTGTCATGATCATATTGTAGGTTCTGCTTTCACTGAATTCTTTTATTGTGTAGATTTATAGTTAGAATCTAGACTCTTGATTTCCAACAACCCACAACACGTATCATAGACTGGTGAATGTAGTCAATTTGTTGACAATGAATAGATGTAAGGGGTTTTATATTACACATTCAAATGAATTAAAATGGAATATCAGACATATTTTTATTTAAAAATATTTTTTCGGCTAAATACTTATAAGTATGTAGCTTTACTTTGATTCATTCTTCAAAATCACATTACCATACATCTCATAGTTAAAGAAAATTGAGATTGTTTTCTTTGCTCAGAAACTCATTTTAAGATCTTAGCTTCTAATATAAGAAATTTTATAAAGTATTTTTCCAGTCAAATTGTTCTTTCGCTGAGAAGAAATCTGGTGACAACTGCTTTATTTTCCTATCTTTCAGAGTTATGATACAATAGCAATATCTGCCTGGTATATTATCCTGGGTCCATCTTGGTTTAGCAAATCTAATTCTCATTTTTCTAATCTGTAAAATAGAAAGTAATTTATAGGGTTGTTACGAGGCTTACAGGCTTTAATTCTGGTTAACTCTTGGTGTGCCTGGCTCAGTGTGAATTCTCAGTAAGTTACCTATTACTAAAACCTGTGTTGCTGTATAGTCTAGAGTACAAATTATTATAAGAAAGAGAGAGAATTAGGAGCATGTGATACATATGTAAATGTCCATGTTATTGGCCTTCTGAATTCAGTGACTTGAAATATGCTGTCCAATTCTGAGTTGGCTATTTATTCTCTTGTCAGATTAAAGATAGAGCTCAGGCTCAGTCGTGTGTATGTTGATTCTTTGGGGAACATACACAAAATAGGGAAATGGATTAATCTCCGAAGCCTCACTTTAGAGATATGTTCACATTCACATCAAGAGGAAAATTTCTTTCAGTATATATATATATAAACATACCTTCACAACCATTTTTATTTACATATTAGAGTCTTGATAACTCATGAACCATTTGGGCTTTAAAGAAATGGTTCTGGTATGATATTGGAAAAGATCTTTCAACCAGCATTTTATGACAATCTTTAATAAAAGCTTTAATGTCTAGATATTTCTTCTGTACCTTCCTTTAATGGGTCTTGAGGGTGATATCAGGTTGATTTTGGTAGCTCCTTTGCCCAGACTATTTGCTGTCCTTGTTCGCATGGGTTTCTGGACAATTTCTTATTTACAGTCTGATAAATTATATGATTCTCTTCATTCCATTTTTAAAGTGTAGCTTTTATTATTCTTGGAATTCATTTCTTTTAGAGAGATTGTTGTTTTGCATGGTTATTGTACACTAAGATGCTTCATGGAATAATAAAATGTTAACATCAATGAACATCACAAGTCTTTTTTTTTTCTAGTTGGTTTTGTTCAGATTTTTTTTATCATGAAAGCACTTTAGCATCACACTTTTTCATGTATCTATGAAAATAACATCGCAAATTAATTCATTAGATATTCCACCTTTTCATTTTATTTTAAAAGTGTCATTTTATATATTTAATATTTAAATTTAAACTTAATTGGAAGCAATTTCATACTTTTCCACTCATTTGAATTTTTTTTTTAGTTTAAAGAACTTCACTGAATGTTTTAAAGGAATATTTTTGAAAGAAGATTATATTGTTTTGCTATTTACATAGCAAACAACTTTCTAATTCAGCAGGTAAAAAATGATTATTACTCTTAAAATGTCTGCAGTTTGCCTGGGCTGGGATAAATGCTTTAATCAGGATTTTGTGGCTAAGAACCTCTTCTGGTCATTGCTATCCTGTGCCTAATGCAAATTCTTCTCCACATGTAGGGAGAAGGGCCAATGTCAGGACCGAGGAAGCAATGAGAATCAGAAACCACCCATCCTTTTTGACTCTGTGCAGTAAATTGGGATGCCTTTACATTTATCTTTATTCAATAGGTGAAATAAAGTCACGTGGCAGAGACCAACAAAAAGGGAGGGGCATCTATTCTTTGTCAGTAGTGAAGCCATGTAATGGTTGTGCATACAAGTTTTGGAAAGTTTTGAGATCGACAATATAATCTACAGTACCAAAAAGTAACTGGGAAAAGAAATGAGAATTTTGTCTTACAGTCATATAAATAATATAATGTATAATTTATCACTAGTTCCATAATTGTAGATTTTTCTTATCCACTTCCAACTTTTTCTAATTGTCTTTAATCATGAGAATGAGGAACACTGCTTATCTCTATGTCTCTGATTTTTTTCCTTTGTCTTCAGAGAATGCCTCTCATGACTCTTTTGTACATATGTGGGGTGTGTGTGTGTGTGGTGTCTAGTAGTGGCTACAGCAAGGTCTGGCTTTACATTACTGTAGCTAAGTGTACTTCATTCCCATTGCAGTGGAAAAATAGGCACATATTACTACTGTAGTTGTATTCTGTAATAATATTCAAATTTGATAACCAAGGAAAATGTTTACAAACTACACATAATATGTTCTCTAATCATTTGTTAAATATAGAAAAATTATTGCAATTTTATAAATTCCTGCTCTCTAAAATGAGTTCTTTAGAAGTAATTAAAGGATAGATGAAAATAAGATAGATTTAAAAATCATGAATTTCTATTTTTTGCCATTACTTAATTTATGTTTATTGAGAGTCTGAATCATATGTGGTAGGGATACCACACCCCATAGTATCATGACTTTATGTACTAACATTCTAGAAGAAAACAAAGGTAAACAAAAATTAATGGAGATTAGTGATTTTTTTAATGAGGAAAAATATAGCCAGTAAAGTTAATGAAAAGGCATGTCTTACTATATAAGATAATCAGATTTAAAAAGGGACCTCTTTGGAAGTGTAAGTTTTGAATATAATGTAGAAAAAAAGGATGATCAAAAACATCTACATATTTCATTGAAGAGCTTTATTATTAGAACATAGAGCAAGATAAAAGGCTTTGAGTAGGGAAGATGGGAGTTTGCATCACAGCAGGAGGTATTTGCAGCTACAATCAAGGGGTCTGAAGAGGAGACTGCCAAGGATAGATTTAGAGAGGCAGAAAAGAGATCTTAAGGCAGCTTTGTGGGCCAACAGAAACCTTGAAGGTCACATCACCTCAGAGAGATGGGGAACTTTTGGATGATTTTAAACAGAACAGTAATTTGACTAAATTAGCGAGTAGATGAAAGATTAGAAAAATGGAGATATACTAGAGAATGCTTGCAAATTCTTGAAGATGATGGGTTGGTAGAAATGCAAAGACTTACGATATACTTTGAAGAATATTCCACAGAATTGTCTGGTAAATTCAGTATAAGCTTCAAAGAGCAGTCAGGGATAACTCAAGTCTTTGTTCTGTGAATGATTAGAATTTCCTTTAACAACAAGATTAGGATTGCTGGAAGAAGAAAGCATACAGAGAAATTCAGAAATTTTTGGTGGGTACAAGAAATTAAAGATTTCCTGTAGACTTCTACATCTCTCAGAAGGTACATAGATACGAGAGTGTGTAGTACTAAAAGAGAAAATGGGGACAAAAGTATACATTGGGAAGTCGTGAAGCTATAGTTTTTAAAGGTCTCTTTTAATAAATGAAATAAGTATGAATCAATATATAATGGACTATTCAGAGTGATTCAAGTTATGAAAATTTAGATGACCCTAACATAATTTTAATTTCAACCTTAATAACTTGTATATTTATATATTTTTTTGATGATGGGGATTGAACTTGGGTCCTTGTGCTTGCCAGGCAGGTGGCAGAACCACTGAGCTAAATCGTCAGCTCTATATTTATAGTTTTGATGTCGTATTTTCAATTATTAACTCTGCAGTGAGCTGAATATTTGTCATAAAATGCTCGTGTGTGTATACCTGTGTGTATTTGTGTGCGTGTGTGTGTGTGTGTGTGTGTGTGTGTGTTACTGAGCATTGAACCCAGGGTCTTTGCACTGAGCAACATCTCAAGGCCTTTTTTATCTTTGAAGTAGGACCTCACTTGGTTATGCAGGCTTGTCTTGAACTTGGAATTCTCTTGCCTCAGCTTCTCAGTGTGCTGGGATTACAGATTACAGATATGTACTACAAAGCCTGGCTATAACATATACTTTTAAAAACAAAATTCCATCTTTTATATGGTCTCTCTTATTCTTAAAATGTCAGGCTACGGTCTCTTGATTTCAAACCTTTCTTAAATACCTGGATTATTAGGCCTACAGTAGATAATTATAGTCAATCTTAGGTACTTTTCTGGTTATTGTAAAATATTAAAAAATCACTAATTAGGTTATTGGTCTTTAAAATATCAATACTGAAATATCACCATAATTCATCATTGTATCCATCAAAATGAGATCACTATATGAAAATGAAATGACTTTGTAGGTCTTAGTGTTTCTTGCTTAATAAACTCATTTACCTTCTTGTGGTTACTAAAGCTCTCTTTCAAAATTCTATTTATGCTGTGTTTTTGTCCTACTGGACAATGAAACTTGAGTTTCTGGTTGTGCCTTGACACTAACTCTAGGCCACTGCTCAGTTGGGTACCTCACTCTCCTGGCCCAGACACTAGAGCCTCTGCCGTTCAGCACACCCTTCAGTGTTCTGCTCATCCTGCTCCGCACATCTGTGACTGAACAGAAACATCCCAGCTCTGCTTCTCAGTCTCCATTGCAGATGTCTCTTTGTATTCCATCTGTTCTAAGACTTCTGACCAGTGTATATTGAACCCCTCAGTGGCTACTGGCTTTTGCTTACCGTCATTTGGCTCTTTTCTCAAGATGCCCCAGTAGAGACTGGCTTGAGTTGAAACACCTGTGCTACAACCTCCTTAAGAAGCACTTCTCTCAGATGCTCAGTTTCTGTCATTGAGTCTAGCATGCTAACCCTAAATATATCGCTGATGGGCCAGTGATGGTCATATCTGGCCAGGTCATACCTGGAAAAAGTCTTTGGCAGACACAATTAACTTTTTTGATATGGAACAAATGTCCATACTTGTCTTTTGGGACCAGTGTAGGACTCTATCATACCACTAACAACCTGGCTTTAGTCCCATGAAAGTTATGACTTCTGGAATTGTAAGGTACTAATTTATCTTCTTTAAGCCATTACATTGGTAGTAATTTGGTATAGCAGCAATTTGAAATTATTATAATGTAAAAGCTTTATTGTTGTTGATACTATTGCATTGTTTGCTAGAGCTGACCTGGCAAAGTAGTGTAGATTGAGTAGCTTAAATAACAGAAATTTACTAATTCATGTTTTTGAAAGCTAGAAGTGCAAAATCAAGTTGTTAATAGAATTGACTCTTTCTAAGAACTGTGAGGGAAGGAACTGTTCTAGGTTCATCTTTTTGGATGCCTGTTCCTGTGTCTGTATCCTTTTCTCTCTGCATATTTGTGCGTCAACATTTCCAGTTTTTTTATGAAGACATCAGTTGTACTGGATAAGGCCACCTCCTAGTGACATTGCATTAACTCACTTCTGTAAAGATTCTTTCAAATAAAGTCACATAGTGAGGTACTCAGGGTTCCACCTTCAACATGAATTTTATGAGAGATCACAATCTAATCTTTGTTATGTGCATTTAAAGTAAATTCCTTGAACTTAAAAGCTATGAATGTGTATGGTCAGAGACAAAAGAGTAAGTAAGAATTATTTTAACCATGAACGTCCATTAACCAAGGTGGTTCTTTTAAAGCGTGGTTGAGAATGTGCCGTGTTGCGGAGGGACCATGACTTATTGGTTTAATAAGAAGTGGTACGATTGATTCTACCCTGTGATACAACCTCAGTTAAGGAAAATGACAACTGAATAGATCTAAAAATAACTTGTTTTTATAATTGTAGAGAATTTCCTTTACTGATATCAGTTAAGTCATTTATGTTTTCTCATGAGATTTGGATAAATATGTTTACTTCATCTTTTTGAATATCCTCAAGAATCCTGATGGTGGTAGGCCAAAAATAAAAAGGAAAACAAGAAAAAGAAAATGTGTCTGTATACCAAGTGGCAGCTGTAAAGTATTATAGAAAAAAGCAGAGCAAAGAATATTGACCACTGAAATCTCACCTACGTTAGATTTATCTTGGATCATCAAGGCTTAAAGCCTCAAGAGCCCATTTGAAAATATATATTACAAAAAGAGATAGGTTTCTCAGAAGAAAAAAAATCTCTCATGTATGTGTGTGTGTATCTGCATCTGTCTGTCTGTATTATGTGTATGCAAAAGTTTTCATAATTTTCAAAAATTGGAAGAACTTTCAAAGCTTACCCATGTCCAGACCTGACATCTTGTTATGTGTTGAGAGACTTGGTTCCCATCCTACAGGGTGTAGTCTCATTTCTTTCCCTTCAGTTCTGTGTCAGCACCTACAACCTGGTATCTGACCTTACTGACACCTAGGAACTTCTCTGAATGCTGCACTTCATCAGCTGACTCCTTCTTTGTTTTATTCTGGAATACAAAAAGTCAGTAGTTGTAAATTCTTCTATATTTTTGGTCAGCCAGTTATTTTAATTAACTTACTTGAGTTTTTCACCCTTTATAAGTTGAACTTGTAGTAAGATGACAAGCTTATAATTAGTAGATTTCCTTATACTTTTTTTTTTTGGTACTGGGGATGGTACTGTGGATCAAACTCGGGTCCTCGTGCTTGTGAGGCAGGCAGTGGCACCACTGAGCTAAATCTCCAGCCCTTTACTTTTTTCTCTGAAACAGAATACATCTTCAAAATGTATTTTTTATATGTAAGATAGTGTATCAGTATTTTATATAATTTTTATTATCTTTAAAAAATATTAAAGAACATTTGCAATAAAACAACTCTTTACTGTGTGAGTTCAAACAGTTAATAAGTAATAGCAATCTCAGAGTGGACAAATATGTACAAATACACATACCATTCGTACAATTGGATTTTATTCAGATTGTCTATTCTTTTTTATAAAGAAGTGATGAAAAAGTATTATTGCTTTATCTACAAAGCCATTAGATTGAGCAACAAAAACATATAAGCAAATATTGAAAATCATGAGGAAAATCTTCAACAGAAAACCTTAACTTGAATTGACTCATATTACATGCTGCTTTTACTCCAGCTATTCTTTCTGCCTAGAATGGTTGATCTCTGCTTCCTTCCAGATTCCACTTCAATCATGAAGTAGTTCCAGAACACTTAAGACATTTGTCTCTCTTAATCATTGATTCTTCTTCTCTTTCTCGTGTGTGTGTGTGTGTGTGTGTGTGCGCGCGCGCGCGCGCGTGTGTGTGTGTTACTGGAAATTGAACCAAAGGCCTTTGGACTGAGCTACATCCTCAGCTCTTTTTATTTTTTAATTTGAAACAGGGTCTCACTAAGTTGCTAAGTTGCCCAGGCTAAGCCTGAACTTGTGATACTCCTGCTTCAGCCTCCCAATGATTAATTTCTTCTTTTTTTCATCTTCTTTCTCCTCCTTTCTGTTTATTTTTTGTCAGCTTTTCTCAATAAATTCTGAGATTCTTGAAGTTATAGATGATTATTATTTGAAACTTCAGCACCTAAAAAAATACCTATCAATTAGTGGGCACTCAAAAAATGTCAATTAACAAAAGGAAGCTTAAATTCATGAGAAATGTTGGAGATGAGCTGTAATACCCTTCATTTTAAAATAGAATTTTTGTCAGTGTCACTGTTAAATAATTTTAGAAGGTAATAGGAAAAATTCATAAAAAGCGTCCAAAAAACATCCTTTGGATTCAGAGCACTGGGCTAGTAAAAGAAAAAGAAGGCAAACACTTCAAAGAATTTTATCAAGTACTATAGTTGGAAATATAGGCTTAAAATACCAGAAAGAAAAATTACAAAATGAAAAGGAACATAAGATATGTAAGGCAATATTGTGCAAGCTATTTACATATATATTGAGAAGCTGTAATGGTGGTGATTGGAACTACTGTAATAGAGAAAGCAGAAAATAATGTAAAGTAAAAATAGAGATATTTCAGTTGTTGCAACATCAAATAGAGTGCCACTTCTGCACAGATAAACAAAGTGCTCATGGGCATCCATTTCCTTCTGTAGATTCGGGGGAATGAAAGTAGAAGTCATAAAAATGTAACTCAAAGCAAGTAAAACAGAAACCTGAGCTACTTTCCTGGACTGCAAATATCTGGTACTGATGAAAGATTGAGATGAAAAACAAAACAGAACACTTGACTTGCACACGTTTCTGGCTTAATTGGTGTAAAGAATAATGAAAAGAGAAATAACAAAGATTCTTGTGATTGACTAATTTTTTTTCATATTTCAAACATACAAATTATTTAAAATAATTTGATCTTCTTAAAGTTTGAACTCTGAAATCTTGCCAGATTTCCCGATCATTTTTGTGAAAGGTCAACCAGATTTTTTTTAACACACTGAAATGCCTGCATGTTTTGTATTAACATATGCACATGTGTAGTCTTACGTCATTTAACTATGGGGATACGTTCTGAGAAATGCATCTGCTAGGAGATTTCACTATTGTGTGAACATATAAGGTGTGCTCACACAAACCTAGCATGTACTTGACATTTAGGTACTCAGTGTAAATACAAGTTATTGCCTATGGCACCTAGGGTCAAGGTGAAGAAAACAACACATGATTAAAGCAAGCACTGGAGAAAATGTGACAATCAGGATACTTTGTAAACTATTTCCTTATTTATAGAAGGAATACATTCTAAAATAATGATAAAAATTATAGTAAAGTAAACACATAAACTTGATTCCAAGTATTATGTACTGCTCATAATTGCACTGCTATCTTTTCATATGCCTGGGAGCGTAATAGGCTCATTTACACCAGCATTACTTGAGTAATCCACTGTGCCATGATATTCCACTGAATACAGCATCACTAGGCAATAGCAGTTTTTTCTGCTGCATTGTAGTCTCAAGGGACTCTGATTGTATATGCAATTCATCACTGCCCAAAATATCATTGTGTGGTGCATGACTGTATACATTTCTTTTTAAATATTCTTTATTTTAAATCATAACTAATGTTTAAAAGATGTATTCTTCTAACTTGAGTATAACAAAAAGTACCTGATTAAGAAAAACTGGGGAAACGAATTGTGGATCTCTTATGTATTTGTAGAATACAATTTTTATGTCTATATATAATAATTTGAATGATAGAAAGGGTGTAACAGTGATTAAGAATCCTGTTTCAGTGAATAACAATTTGTTGGTTTTCACCTTTTGTGCACATTAGATTAGGTAACTTCTTTCACTAAGGATGCTATTTATTTATTTAGTTTGTTAGCTATTGTAAGAGGCAGTTTCTTTACTTGGTATAAAAGGGAATATTTAAATTTTTTATATCTATACTGTCAAACTACAATTCATGGTAGTCTATGTTAGAATAAGGGCAGCTAGTATGTCAATTAAGATTATGACAATTGAAGTGAAGCACTTCTAGCTATGGACTAGCTGTGATTTGAAGTACGTATGCTGGATTTGCAAACACAACACAGGTTGTACTCTGCCCCTTCCTTTGTTCCTTCTCACTGCCAGTTTCTCTCTGGACCGACTGTTATTTACGGATTCCAGACTCGCCTGCACAGGTTTTGCTGCATGAACACTCAGCACAGGCAGCTGATTTTGCTGTTTCCCATTAGCTTTTCTCTTTTATATGCCACAGCCCACTTAGGTTTATCTCATTTGATACTTATCTCTCTACATCATCCTTTTTAGTGTCATTCTTGCACCTTAGTTTCTGCTATTGCTTTTCCAGTGATCTAAAAATCTTTTTCTTCTTGCTTTTTACCTTAATTCATTTTTAAATCTTTTTATTTATCTCTTTCTTGTTCCCCATACAAGAGAATGGAAATGGATTAGACCATGAGAAGAATGCCCATTGTGGCAGTGTTCCTTTATTCTAATGAACAATAATGCCATGGATTTCAACAAAGCTCAATGTAGCTAAGAGATAGTGTCAGTAACTTTTCCAACATTCTTACATCCTTGGGGACGGCCTCCTTGTTTTGCTCTAATTAAATTTCTGTTGGTTTCTCAAGTATTCAAATGATTGAGAGAAAACAAACTTTTGCAGTTTTGATGAGTACATTATTATATTGTCTACTTTATTATAAATATCAATTTTTCAGCTTAAAATAAAATTTGGTTAAGCCTAACAACCTAAGCACCTTTTATATTATTTCTTAATGGACAATGGGCTACTAGATTTAGATAACTACTTTAAGAACTCTCTTGGAAGCCAGCTCACTTTCTTCCTGGAGCCGGCTATATGACATGCAACTTATAATGATAGACTGAATAGCCAATGCTATTTAATAAATATAATCCTATAAAATTGTGTAATTTCAGATCTCAACACATTCAGTGTTTAACTGAATACTTAGAATAACATAAATCATTTGTCAAATAAAGAAGCCCTCTCTTTTCAACCTAACCATTTAATAGGCCAGGTTTTATTAATAGCAAAAGTGTTACAACTGAAATACTTGTGGAAGGAGATGCCTGGATCTGTCAGTTCCCTGCACAGTCAAGAAAATCATTTCAAATTTACGCTGCCTCTGATAATATCTGCTGTTTTCCCTTTGTTGCTTGAAAATCATTGCTTTTTTGTCCTTTGCCTCTCACTCCATTTATCTTTCTTTATGAATCCTGGGAGTTGATGTGATTTTTCAGCTGTAATTCAGAGCCCCCTGTACTGTCTTTTGATTTTCTAAACCAGTAAATAGAATAATCCAATCCTTGAACTTTGAAGATTTTGAACAATTATCTTTGACTCTTCTCCACCTTGGGCCCTTAACTCACATTCTGCAACATGATGTTCTTTCTGAGGTGTTTTCAGATGATTGATTATTTTCTTTATTGAGTTTTCTTATAAAAGAATGAACATATAAAATTGATAGAAACCAGTGTTCCAAATCTGGGGCTCAAAGCTAAATTGCCTGGGTTCAAAGATAAGCTCTGCCCTATCTAACTATGTGACCTCACTAGCATGTTTTTTTTATTATAGGTTTCTCTTCTTTCATTAGTCAGAGTGGAATGATTAGAAAATTGTAGTGAGGATTTAATGACGATATAACTAAAGAGTTTAGATCAATGCCTTTCCCTTTGAAATTGCTCAGTAAATGTTAGCTCTTATCATTATGTGGAAATATGTGCAATTTGTCATGACCATAGAGCAAATGTTTGCTGAATGGGTGAATGAAAATAAATGATGTATATATTGCCTTTATAAGATATGGTTCTTTGGTTCAATTTTGCAAGGAAATACTAAAATAATATGACATTTCCAGAGCTTTCGTTGTGAGTTACTTAGAAATTTAAGATATTTACTAGTGGTTTTAAAGCTTGTAAAATTTAGGTTGATTTACTCTGAAATTTTATGTGGGACACCTTAATTAGACAATGTATTTACTTATATTTATAATAAGAGTGGCTTGTGCACAAACAAGAGAAATGAATAGCCTTTTGAATTGAATTTTGGCAATTTTAATATTATTGTACTATTACTAAATATACTACTCTTTAGCCAGAAATGGTGGTGCATGTCTTTAATCTCACCACTCAAGAGGCTGAGACAGGAGGATCACTGTGAGTTCCAGGTCTGCCTGGGCTACACAGTAAATTCAAGGCCAGCCTGGACTACATAGCCAGACCCTGTTTCACCACCCCCTTAAAATACTGTTGGTGCCTGCATTAAAGAAAACAATGCAGGCAGTTCATTGAAATTCCAGGGCTTACCATAGCATATTTATAAAAATATATGTATATATTATATATAGCATACATAGAAGTATATATAATTGCAACCATTATATTATATGCAAATAGCTATGAATAATTTTATATATAAAATACCTACATAATACATAGTAAATTATTTTTTGACAAATTAAATCTAATGCTTTTAATCACTTGATTGAAACTAATGTTCTCTGAATTTGTTTTCTTCCTTTAGTTGTTCAAATCAAATCAAATGATGCATAGTTATTAAATTCAATTTAATCCGATTATACCATGTCAGTATACAAATCTACCACAAATGTGGTATTTTATATTTCTTAGCTGAATGCTTGCCTGATGAGATAGTAACAATTTTTATTTCTGATTTTCCTCTTCATAATATTGGGAAATATAACTCTTTGATTTGACGATTTAGTATAATCTTCCAAAAGTGTTTTAAGAAGTAGATAATCTCTGGATTGATAATTTAGTGTTCAACACTTGGAGAAAGTAGTCTCTGCTTCCAAATTTTAGTTTACAATTAGGAATTGGCAATGGTATTTGGTGAAAGAATATTGTTGAAACTGTATCATCTTTCACTATGACAAAGGTATTACCCTCCTAAAATCCCTGCCACATTTGAAATCATGTATAAAAAATTCAGATTTCATTACTGTAATTATTAGGGTTTGTTTATCTGCTTTAGGGATTATTGATGATCCATTATAATTTTTGTAATCTAACGTTGCCATTTTTCGTCTAGAAAGATACTGAAAAAATATCAAGGTGGAATTTGTAGGGAAAGACATGACGATTACTTAAAATATTCAAGTTACTCCAGTAAGAATTTAAAAATGAAAGGTCATGTGAGGTTATTTGAGTTGAAAATGTTCCATACCCTTTGGGAATTGATACTCCTACTATTTTTCTCTTGCATCTTCAAAATATTTAGGACGTGAGACTCCATTGTAATTATAATTCACTGTAAAAAGTTTTAATGTTTCTTGTGATTGAAATATTTAGAAAAGGAATGTTTGCTTTATATTTTATTCCGCTGTTCAATCTTGCTACAAAGAGTCCTGCATATTTTAAAACCATTGCCATTTTCCAAGTGCAATGGATACATTTTTAACAGTTTTCAAAGGAAATATGTAAACTGTTATGCTCCTGCTGAGGTGTGAAATTCATGATGGGGGCCACACTTCAAGAGGAGACATTTACCATCCATTGTCATGAATATTAGCTGTCTGACAAGACACCTTCAACCAGTCCCCGGGACACTAATTGCTGAAAAGGCTTACCCGTACTTTTACAGCTAGTTTTAAAAATGCAAAAAACTCTTGGCAGTAAGAGCACATGAACTCTTGACAGCCTAGTAGGAAATTCAACATTTTCTTGCTCTTGAGAGATGGATAGTAGTACCAGTGTCACTGATAGATCAGTTTACCTTTTAGGGTGGTACAAAAAGAGAGGTGTGTAGACTGTCAAATACTTCAAGAAGAAAAAATATGAGACAGTCTTTCGGTACAGTTGAAAAGAATCATGCCTATTATATTCCGTGGAACACTCAGTTGTGTTTTACTATCTTAGAAAACAGTTAAATATTGAGTAAGAATTTTTTTAAAAGACATTTCAGCTGAAACGTTCTGTTTTTTTTTTTTACAGAGAATATTTAAATAATGCAGCATTTTGTGTTCTCCACAATATCAAAACCAATGGCCACTTTGGGTTTTGTAAAGTGCAAATTTTGAAATTTAAGTACATTTCAATTATTCTTTCTCCACAGTATCTCACTGAATGTGCATTATGAATTTCTCTTTGTTGTCTGTGGCTGTTTTTGTTGAGTAGTGTACTGTCTCCTCTCTTGGAGTTCATTGCCTTTCAGTAAGATGGTGTTGAAAGCATATACAGAAACATAAATCAGTTTCCAGAGTACATTGTTTTTATTCTCCCCTCTCATTGGTTATACTAATGATGTCACTTATTGGATGAAAAAAACCCAAAAAACAAACTAAACATCATAGATGTTAGTCCTCCTTCCCTCTAGTGTTGTAAATCCATAAGAATGAAGATTTTCCTCACCATTTAGTATATAGTATATCTATCCCTCTAGAATGCATATGTCCTCTCATGGAGGTATAATCAGTATCCATTGACATTTGTTTGTATTGTTCTGGTCTCTGATAACTCCCTCTTATATATCCTTGCAATATTTTGTGTTTTATAACATTTTGCACAATATAAAATTATGCTCATCAGGCTTGCTCATACTACACACTCTATTAGAAAGCCATTTTTATGGTAGTTCTATATAGTCTTAAATTTTGTATATTTATTTTATGTTCACTTACAGTTTATAGAGCTAATTTCTAGGAAATGCAGCAAAATTTAAGTTTAGGAAGAACTTTTATCCCTTTTTGTTATTGTTTGTTTTCCTTATAAATTCCCTTCATAAATAGCCCTTTTTATTTTACTTTATTTTATTTTATTTTATTTTTTTTTGAGACAGGGTCTCACTGTGTAGTTCAGGCTGGCTGTGAATTCACTTTGCATCTCAGGGTGGCCTTGAACTTGCAGATCCTCCTGCCTCAGCTCCCTCAGTGCTGGGATTAGATATGTGTGCCACCATGACCACATTTCATTTAGCCTTATTGCTATCCTTTTTTTTTAGGCAAAAAATGTTCTTTTATATCTTTCTTTGCTTTTTCATTTTTATTGGGACATGTTTGTCATATATAATGATTACATTCCCTTTGAGGAGTTCGTAAATGTGCATAACATCTTAATTCTTTTTCATCCCCTTTCCCTCTTCTACCCTCTCCTTCCATCCTTTGATCCCCTTCCCTTTTGCAAAAGAACTCCCCACTTCCTATATCTACTTTTTATTTCGTTATTTTTTACATTTTCTTTCAAATCTAGACATACAGTTTTATAGTAAACAAATACTTTTAAATTTTAGAGCAAAATAATTGTGTTAATTATGAAAGCCATATGATTTGTATGCATAAAAATATCTTGAGGGCTGGAGATTTAGCTCAGTGGTTTACAACCTGCTGTGCCAAGCACAAGGACCTGAGTTCAATCCCCGATACCAAAAAAATAAAATAAAATAAAAATTGAAATTCTCTGTTGGTGAGAGAAATTTTCTGCTGTTTGACCTCTATGATGCAAAACTGAATAAATTGGGATACAATTGGTTCATTATCAAAATACAATATATTGTTACCCATTTTCAATTGAAACATTATATATGTCTTGTTTCCACAAGAATCTGAACAGTTTTTTTTGGTTGGGTATTTTTTTTGGGGGGGGGTGGTTCATATTCAGAAGAAAATGAAAACTGGAAATTTTAGCCTCAAATCTTAGAATCTTACTTTTACTTAAGTCTTCAAATGAAATTTCTAAGATTCTTTACATGAGTAGCTTTAAAAAAATAAATGATTGCTTTTTTCCCATATACTCCGGTAAAATAGCCACAAAATCAGTTATATAAAAAAAATCCTAACTCTTACCCAAAGTTTTTTTTTTTTTTTTGGTACTGGGGATCAAACTCGGGTCCTTCTGCCTGCAAGGCAGGTGGCAGAACCACTGAGCTAAATCCCCAGCCCAACCCAAAGATTTTTTAATCTTCCGTATTTAAGGTGTATTTGGTTGGTTTCTCAGGGAGAATACTAACTGAATCCTACACACTGTCTAGTTTAGGGATTATCATTTAATTTGCTGATTAAGACATCTAGTACAAAGACCATATAGGCTCATATAATGACATCTACTTATAGTTAACATGATGAGGATTACCTCAAACAGGTTTGCTAAAAGATAAAAAAAGAAAACTGTCAGTTGGAAAATTTAGGTCAGCTAATACAAAAAAAAGCCAAAAATTTTACGTCACAATTCTATCCATTGTTGGTGGGAGTGCAGACTGGTGCAAACACTGTGGAAATCAGTATGGAGGTACCTCAAAGAACTAGGACTAAAGGTCCCATTTGACCCTGCTATTCCCCTGATGGGGATCTTCCCCAAAGAATTAAAAGAATCATACTACAGCGATACATGTGCGCCCATGTTTATAGCGACAAAGTTTGTGATAGCTAAAGCTTGGAAACAGCCCAATTGCCCATCAGCTGGAAACTGGATAAAGATGTGGTTTTTTTTTTTTTTATAAAATGGAGTACTACTCAGCCATAAAGAATGAGAAACTAGAGACATTTATAGCTAAATGGATGTATATTGAGGACATACTCTTAAGTGAAATAAATAGGACAAACATGTGTAAATACTGAGTAGTCTCTCTGGTGTGAGAAACTGAGAGTGTAACTAAGGATTAAAATGCTTAAAATGAATAATTGATAATTTGAAATAGGAAGAAAGGATCCAAAGGGGTAGGGGACGTGGGAGGGGAAGGGGAAAGGAAAGAAGGGAAAGGAAAAATTATGAGAAAAGGAAAAAATGGAAACCAAGTCTTTGTAAATAGGGAAGGGTGGAGAGGGTGAAGGGAGGACAAGGAATGGGGAAAAAATAAGAACCAAGATACATCATGTACAGGTACAAGTACCCAATGATAAATGTAAACATATTGTATACCTAAAATGTACCAATAAAAGAATTTAAGGAAAAAAACCAATTCTAATAAAAAGCCAATAACAGTAAATAATGCTTTCATGTAATCCAATTAAATGAATTTTGAACTTTATAATAAAATATAAACTATATAAAAAGCATAATTTTATTTATATTTTATTTAATAATGACACATAAAAATGGATGTAACCACCAAAAGGATAAATATATATTACTGACCTACACAGGCCAGTGTAGGTCCCATTGCACAATTTCATTTTTCTGCTTTTTGCATACTTTTTATTTTGAGAACATAATGTAGCACCACAATTGTAGGAGCATTGTACATCTTCACATTTGATTTTAGAAACTATTCTCACATTTAAAACCTTGACTATAAAAGTAAAGAGTAAGCAGAGTCAGCATTTATTGAGAACTTGCCATGAAGTAGGAGATAGAATTATGTGGTGGAATCTAAGTGTCATGCTTTTTGTAGCTCCAACTTATGCTGAAATTCTTTCCTATTCTGTTGGATGAGCATACGTAAAAATATAATTTTGAGAGCAGTCCTTCACAGTAGACCTTTCTGTGATGATAAAATGATCTGTATTCAGTGCTAAATTGAACGGTAGCCACTAAACACATGTGACTCCTGAGTACATCAAATATGGCTAGAGTGAGAAAACTCACTCAAGTTTTACTTTGGTAAATTAAATTTAAGTGTCCAC